>NW_028123169.1:0-247055 GCF_965194805.1 Balaenoptera borealis
GGTTTTTCAAAATAATTTATTTTTATAATGGGGTTTAGCTGCTTTTCACTGCTGTGTTTATGCCGCTTTACACCCACTTGACACACTAACAGAGAGATATCAATACATAGGTTTTAAGATTATTCCTAGTCAGATATATTCTCGTGCGGTGAATAGGGCGTGTTGAGTCCAGTTCTCTGAGCAAGGAGTAGGTCTTGTCTATTACATATTGGGTTTAGGGAACGGTATCTGAGCTAATTTGAAACCCTTGTTTTATGTATCACCCCACCTCACCTTTCCCGTTAAGCAGCCATAGTGTGTTTTCTGCATGTGTGACTCTGTTCTGTTTTGTAATTCAGTTCAAGTGTAACGGTTTTTACATTCCCTCTATAAGTGATACCTTATGAGAAGTGTCCTTTTCTGTGTGACTTATTTCACTTAGAATCGTCGTACCTAAATCCACTCATCATGCTGCTACTAGCCTTATGACATTGATTTCATGGCTGAGTGATATTCCATTGTACATAAGGACCACAACTTCTTTATCCATTTTTCTCTTTCCTGGGATATTTAAGGTGGAAGGAAGTGGAGGTCCTTGTCAACAGAGCAGCCCTAAACTTTGGGGTGCTTGTGTCTTGCTGATTTTTCATTTTCCCAATTTATACCCCCATGAGTGGAAGTGCCCTATGCTGTCTAAACTGTGTTTTTTAGATGTTTCAGGACTCACCGTACACTTCTCCAGAGTGGCTGTTGGCAATTTACATCCCGCCCATCAGTGTAGCAAGGCTCCCATTTCTCCATGGCCTGTCCTGCATTTCTGGTTTTGACACGTTTTTCAGCATGGCCCTTTTGACCGATGGGTAGCGAGTCTTCTTTGTAGCCCTGATTTGCCTTTCCAGGTTGCTTGGTTGGCCAAAAAGGGCGTATGCGTTTTTTCCTGAATATATTCAGGAAAAAACGCATACGCCCTTTTTGGCCAAGGGCATCATTGTCAACGTTTTGCCGCTTTTCATGTGCTTTAAAGGCGATTCGAATCTACCTCCTGAAATCTGTTTCCTGCAATTCTGCCTTGATTTCAAATCCTCTGCTTTGCCTTCCCTCAATATATTTGTGGACGAGAGTTATCATTTATAACTCTGTAGGTTTGTGAATTGCAGTGCCCTGAAGCTCCATTTTACAACTCGCTTTTTTGGGAGCTGGCCGCAAAAGCGCAGGATGGATTCACGCCCTGTTCTTGTTCCGGGGGGCAGGCTGAGCCTGTGGTTAATTCTTCTTCCTGATGGGAAAATAGAGTAACCTGTGCCTGTGTCCACACCAAGAGCTAGTCTCTCATTGGTTCCCCGTCTTCCCGTTCATCCTCAGGACAAATTGCAACCTGTACGGAACAGGAGGTTAAAGGTGCTGATGCTCCAAGTAGGGAGATTGCTAGTAAAGTGCCTGGAATGGGGAACCCGGGCACAAGGAGATGAGAAATGAGGTGCGTTTCAGAAACCTTTCCCCATCACACGGTGTACCATCTTCTGGGTTTCTCATGCATGTTTTCGATGTAGGAAGATGCCCTTGAACCTGGAGATTTGGGACCCATTGGACGGGTACCACGCAGTATTAATTTAAAGGGTCTGCGTTTGCTCACCCAACCTCACCAAACCTCTCAGCCCCAAGAGTGTCCACCCTTATGTCTCATCCAGCTGTGGGTCTAGATATGGTCAATCCAGGTTGCATCACAGCCCCTGAACGCATTGTGTAAGAATTTCTCTCTCTTTCACTGTCTTTGTTTCATGGGTTTGTAAAAGTAATTTATTTTTATAATGGGGTTTAGCTGCTTTTCACTGCTGTGTTTATGCCGCTTTACACCCACTTGACACACTAATAGAGAGTTATCAATACATAGGTTTTAAGATTATTACTAGTCAGATATATTCTTGTGCGTTGAATAGGGCGTGTTGAGTCCAGTTCTCTGAGCAAGGAGTAGGTCTTGTCTATTACATATTGGGTTTATGGAACGGTATCTGAGCTAATTTGAAACCCTTGTTTTATGTATCACCCCACCTCACCTTTCCCGTTAAGCAGCCATAGTGTGTTTACTGCATGTGTGACTCTGTTCTGTTTTGTAATTCAGTTCAAGTGTAACGGTTTTTACATTCCCTCTATAAGTGATACCTTATGAGAAGTGTCCTTTTCTGTGTGACTTATTTCACTTAGAATCGTCGTACCTAAATCCACTCATCATGCTGCTACTAGCCTTATGACATTGATTTCATGGCTGAGTGATATTCCATTGTACATAAGGACCACAACTTCTTTATCCATTTTTCTCTTTCCTGGGATATTTAAGGTGGAATGAAGTGGAGGTCCTTGTCAACAGAGCAGCCCTAAACTTTGGGGTGCTTGTGTCTTGCTGATTTTTCATTTTCCCAATTTATACCCCCATGAGTGGAAGTGCCCTATGCTCTCTAAGCTGTGTTTTTTAGATGTTTCAGGACTCACCGTACACTCCTCCAGAGTGGCTGTTGGCAATTTACATCCCGCCCATCAGTGTAGCAAGGCTCCCATTTCTCCATGGCCTGTCCTGCATTTCTGGTTTTGACACGTTTTTCAGCATGGCCCTTTTGACCGATGGGTAGCGAGTCTTCTTTGTAGCGCTGATTTGCCTTTCTAGATTGCTTGGTTGGCCAAAAAGTGCGTATGCGTTTTTTCCTGAATATATTCAGGAAAAAACGCATATGCCCTTTTTGGCCAAGGGCATCATTGTCAACGTTTTGCCGCTTTTCATGTGCTTTAAAGGCGATTCGAATCTACCTCCTGAAATCTGTTTCCTGCAATTCTGCCTTGATTTCAAATCCTCTTCTTTGCCTTCCCTCAATATATTTGTGGACGAGAGTTATCATTTATAACTCTGTAGGTTTGTGAATTGCAGTGCCCTGAACCTCCATTTTACAACTCGCTTTTTTGGGATCTGGCCGCAAAAGCGCATGATGGATTCACGCCCTGTTCTTGTTCCGGGGGGCAGGCTGAGCCTGTGGTTAATTCTTATTCCTGATGGGAAAATAGAGTGACCTGTGCCTGTGTCCACACCAAGAGCTAGTCTCTCATTGGTTCCCCATCTTCCCGTTCATCCTCAGGACAAATTGCAACCTGTACGGAACAGGAGGTTAAAGGTGCTGATGCTCCAAGTAGGGAGATTGCTAGTAAAGTGGCTGGAATGGGGAACCCGGGCACAAGGGGATGAGAAATGAGGTTCGTTTTAGAAACCTTTCCCCATCACATGGTGTACCATCTTCTGGGTTTCTCATGCATGTTTTCGATGCAGGAAGATGCCTTTGAACCTGGAGATTTGGGACCCATTGGACGGGTACCACGCAGTATTAATTTAAAGGGTCTGCGTTTGCTCACCCAACCTCACCAAACCTCTCAGCCCCAAGAGTGTCCACCCTTATGTCTCATCCAGCTGTGGGTCTAGATATGGTCAATCCAGGTTGCATCACAGCCCCTGAACGCATTGTGTAAGAATTTCGCTCTCTTTCACTGTCTTTGTTTCATGGGTTTTTCAAAGTAATTTATTTTTATAATGGGGTTTAGCTGCTTTTCACTGCTGTGTTTATGCCACTTTACACCCACTTGACACACTAATAGAGAGATATCAATACATAGGTTTTAAGATTATTACTAGTCATATATATTCTTGTGCGGTGAATAGGGAGTGTTGAGTCCAGTTCTCTGAGCAAGGAGTAGGTCTTGTCTATTACATATTGGGTTTATGGAACGGTATCTTAGCTAATTTGAAACCCTTGTTTTATGTATCACCCCACCTCACCTTTCCCGTTAAGCAGCCATAGTGTGTTTTCTGCATGTGTGACTCTGTTCTGTTTTGTAATTCAGTTCAAGTGTAACGGTTTTTACATTCCCTGTATAAGTGATACCTTATGAGAAGTGTCCTTTTCTGTGTGACTTATTTCACTTAGAATCGTCGTACCTAAATCCACTCATCATGCTGCTACTAGCCTTATGACATTGATTTCATGGCTGAGTGATATTCCATTGTACATAAGGACCACAACTTCTTTATCCATTTTTCTCTTTCCTGGGATATTTAAGGTGGAAGGAAGTGGAGGTCCTTGTCAACAGAGCAGCCCTAAACTTTGGGGTGCTTGTGTCTTGCTGATTTTTCATTTTCCCAATTTATACCCCCATGAGTGGAAGTGCCCTATGCTGTCTAAACTGTGTTTTTTAGATGTTTCAGGACTCACCGTACACTTCTCCAGAGTGGCTGTTGGCAATTTACATCCCGCCCATCAGTGTAGCAAGGCTCCCATTTCTCCATGGCCTGTCCTGCATTTCTGGTTTTGACACGTTTTTCAGCATGGCCCTTTTGACCGATGGGTAGCGAGTCTTCTTTGTAGCCCTGATTTGCCTTTCCAGGTTGCTTGGTTGGCCAAAAAGGGCGTATGCGTTTTTTCCTGAATATATTCAGGAAAAAACGCATACGCCCTTTTTGGCCAAGGGCATCATTGTCAACGTTTTGCCGCTTTTCATGTGCTTTAAAGGCGATTCGAATCTACCTCCTGAAATCTGTTTCCTGCAATTCTGCCTTGATTTCAAATCCTCTGCTTTGCCTTCCCTCAATATATTTGTGGACGAGAGTTATCATTTATAACTCTGTAGGTTTGTGAATTGCAGTGCCCTGAAGCTCCATTTTACAACTCGCTTTTTTGGGAGCTGGCCGCAAAAGCGCAGGATGGATTCACGCCCTGTTCTTGTTCCGGGGGGCAGGCTGAGCCTGTGGTTAATTCTTCTTCCTGATGGGAAAATAGAGTAACCTGTGCCTGTGTCCACACCAAGAGCTAGTCTCTCATTGGTTCCCCGTCTTCCCGTTCATCATCAGGACAAATTGCAACCTGTACGGAACAGGAGGTTAAAGGTGCTGATGCTCCAAGTAGGGAGATTGCTAGTAAAGTGCCTGGAATGGGGAACCCGGGCACAAGGAGATGAGAAATGAGGTGCGTTTCAGAAACCTTTCCCCATCACACGGTGTACCATCTTCTGGGTTTCTCATGCATGTTTTCGATGTAGGAAGATGCCCTTGAACCTGGAGATTTGGGACCCATTGGACGGGTACCACGCAGTATTAATTTAAAGGGTCTGCGTTTGCTCACCCAACCTCACCAAACCTCTCAGCCCCAAGAGTGTCCACCCTTATGTCTCATCCAGCTGTGGGTCTAGATATGGTCAATCCAGGTTGCATCACAGCCCCTGAACGCATTGTGTAAGAATTTCTCTCTCTTTCACTGTCTTTGTTTCATGGGTTTGTAAAAGTAATTTATTTTTATAATGGGGTTTAGCTGCTTTTCACTGCTGTGTTTATGCCGCTTTACACCCACTTGACACACTAATAGAGAGTTATCAATACATAGGTTTTAAGATTATTACTAGTCAGATATATTCTTGTGCGTTGAATAGGGCGTGTTGAGTCCAGTTCTCTGAGCAAGGAGTAGGTCTTGTCTATTACATATTGGGTTTATGGAACGGTATCTGAGCTAATTTGAAACCCTTGTTTTATGTATCACCCCACCTCACCTTTCCCGTTAAGCAGCCATAGTGTGTTTACTGCATGTGTGACTCTGTTCTGTTTTGTAATTCAGTTCAAGTGTAACGGTTTTTACATTCCCTCTATAAGTGATACCTTATGAGAAGTGTCCTTTTCTGTGTGACTTATTTCACTTAGAATCGTCGTACCTAAATCCACTCATCATGCTGCTACTAGCCTTATGACATTGATTTCATGGCTGAGTGATATTCCATTGTACATAAGGACCACAACTTCTTTATCCATTTTTCTCTTTCCTGGGATATTTAAGGTGGAATGAAGTGGAGGTCCTTGTCAACAGAGCAGCCCTAAACTTTGGGGTGCTTGTGTCTTGCTGATTTTTCATTTTCCCAATTTATACCCCCATGAGTGGAAGTGCCCTATGCTCTCTAAGCTGTGTTTTTTAGATGTTTCAGGACTCACCGTACACTCCTCCAGAGTGGCTGTTGGCAATTTACATCCCGCCCATCAGTGTAGCAAGGCTCCCATTTCTCCATGGCCTGTCCTGCATTTCTGGTTTTGACACGTTTTTCAGCATGGCCCTTTTGACCGATGGGTAGCGAGTCTTCTTTGTAGCGCTGATTTGCCTTTCTAGATTGCTTGGTTGGCCAAAAAGTGCGTATGCGTTTTTTCCTGAATATATTCAGGAAAAAACGCATATGCCCTTTTTGGCCAAGGGCATCATTGTCAACGTTTTGCCGCTTTTCATGTGCTTTAAAGGCGATTCGAATCTACCTCCTGAAATCTGTTTCCTGCAATTCTGCCTTGATTTCAAATCCTCTTCTTTGCCTTCCCTCAATATATTTGTGGACGAGAGTTATCATTTATAACTCTGCAGGTTTGTGAATTGCAGTGCCCTGAACCTCCATTTTACAACTCGCTGTTTTGGGAGCTGGCCGTAAAAGCGCATGATGGATTCCCGCCCTGTTCTTGTTCCGGGGGGCAGGCTGAGCCTGTGGTTAATTCTTATTCCTGATGGGAAAATAGAGTGACCTGTGCATGTGTCCACACCAAGAGCTAGTCTCTCATTGGTTCCCCGTCTTCCCGTTCATCCTCAGGACAAATTGCAACCTGTACGGAACAGGAGGTTAAAGGTGCTGATGCTCCAAGTAGGGAGATTGCTAGTAAAGCAGCTGGAATGGCGAACCCGGGCACAAGGAGATGAGAAATGAGGTTCGTTTTAGAAACCTTTCCCCATCACACGGTGTACCATCTTCTGGGTTTCTCATGCATGTTTTCGATGTAGGAAGATGCCCTTGAACCTGGAGATTTGGATCCCATGGGACGGGTACTACGCAGTATTACTTTAAAGGGTCTGCGTTTGCTCACCCAACCTCACCAAACCTCTCAGCCCCAAGAGTGTCCACCCTTATGTCTCATCCAGCTGTGGGTCTAGATATGGTCCATCTAGGTTGCATCACAGCCCTTGAATGCATTGTGTAAGAATTTCTCTCTCTTTCACTGTGTTTGTTTCATGGGTTTTTCAAAATAATTTATTTTTATAATGGGGTTTAGCTGCTTTTCACTGCTGTGTTTATGCCGCTTTACACCCACTTGACACACTAACAGAGAGATATCAATACATAGGTTTTAAGATTATTCCTAGTCAGATATATTCTCGTGCGGTGAATAGGGCGTGTTGAGTCCAGTTCTCTGAGCAAGGAGTAGGTCTTGTCTATTACATATTGGGTTTAGGGAACGGTATCTGAGCTAATTTGAAACCCTTGTTTTATGTATCACCCCACCTCACCTTTCCCGTTAAGCAGCCATAGTGTGTTTTCTGCATGTGTGACTCTGTTCTGTTTTGTAATTCAGTTCAAGTGTAACGGTTTTTACATTCCCTGTATAAGTGATACCTTATGAGAAGTGTCCTTTTCTGTGTGACTTATTTCACTTAGAATCGTCGTACCTAAATCCACTCATCATGCTGCTACTAGCCTTATGACATTGATTTCATGGCTGAGTGATATTCCATTGTACATAAGGACCACAACTTCTTTATCCATTTTTCTCTTTCCTGGGATATTTAAGGTGGAAGGAAGTGGAGGTCCTTGTCAACAGAGCAGCCCTAAACTTTGGGGTGCTTGTGTCTTGCTGATTTTTCATTTTCCCAATTTATACCCCCATGAGTGGAAGTGCCCTATGCTGTCTAAACTGTGTTTTTTAGATGTTTCAGGACTCACCGTACACTTCTCCAGAGTGGCTGTTGGCAATTTACATCCCGCCCATCAGTGTAGCAAGGCTCCCATTTCTCCATGGCCTGTCCTGCATTTCTGGTTTTGACACGTTTTTCAGCATGGCCCTTTTGACCGATGGGTAGCGAGTCTTCTTTGTAGCCCTGATTTGCCTTTCCAGGTTGCTTGGTTGGCCAAAAAGGGCGTATGCGTTTTTTCCTGAATATATTCAGGAAAAAACGCATACGCCCTTTTTGGCCAAGGGCATCATTGTCAACGTTTTGCCGCTTTTCATGTGCTTTAAAGGCGATTCGAATCTACCTCCTGAAATCTGTTTCCTGCAATTCTGCCTTGATTTCAAATCCTCTGCTTTGCCTTCCCTCAATATATTTGTGGACGAGAGTTATCATTTATAACTCTGTAGGTTTGTGAATTGCAGTGCCCTGAAGCTCCATTTTACAACTCGCTTTTTTGGGAGCTGGCCGCAAAAGCGCAGGATGGATTCACGCCCTGTTCTTGTTCCGGGGGGCAGGCTGAGCCTGTGGTTAATTCTTCTTCCTGATGGGAAAATAGAGTAACCTGTGCCTGTGTCCACACCAAGAGCTAGTCTCTCATTGGTTCCCCGTCTTCCCGTTCATCCTCAGGACAAATTGCAACCTGTACGGAACAGGAGGTTAAAGGTGCTGATGCTCCAAGTAGGGAGATTGCTAGTAAAGTGCCTGGAATGGGGAACCCGGGCACAAGGAGATGAGAAATGAGGTGCGTTTCAGAAACCTTTCCCCATCACACGGTGTACCATCTTCTGGGTTTCTCATGCATGTTTTCGATGTAGGAAGATGCCCTTGAACCTGGAGATTTGGGACCCATTGGACGGGTACCACGCAGTATTAATTTAAAGGGTCTGCGTTTGCTCACCCAACCTCACCAAACCTCTCAGCCCCAAGAGTGTCCACCCTTATGTCTCATCCAGCTGTGGGTCTAGATATGGTCAATCCAGGTTGCATCACAGCCCCTGAACGCATTGTGTAAGAATTTCTCTCTCTTTCACTGTCTTTGTTTCATGGGTTTGTAAAAGTAATTTATTTTTATAATGGGGTTTAGCTGCTTTTCACTGCTGTGTTTATGCCGCTTTACACCCACTTGACACACTAATAGAGAGTTATCAATAAATAGGTTTTAAGATTATTACTAGTCAGATATATTCTTGTGCGTTGAATAGGGCGTGTTCAGTCCAGTTCTCTGAGCAAGGAGTAGGTCTTGTCTATTACATATTGGGTTTATGGAACGGTATCTGAGCTAATTTGAAACCCTTGTTTTATGTATCACCCCACCTCACCTTTCCCGTTAAGCAGCCATAGTGTGTTTACTGCATGTGTGACTCTGTTCTGTTTTGTAATTCAGTTCAAGTGTAACGGTTTTTACATTCCCTCTATAAGTGATACCTTATGAGAAGTGTCCTTTTCTGTGTGACTTATTTCACTTAGAATCGTCGTACCTAAATCCACTCATCATGCTGCTACTAGCCTTATGACATTGATTTCATGGCTGAGTGATATTCCATTGTACATAAGGACCACAACTTCTTTATCCATTTTTCTCTTTCCTGGGATATTTAAGGTGGAATGAAGTGGAGGTCCTTGTCAACAGAGCAGCCCTAAACTTTGGGGTGCTTGTGTCTTGCTGATTTTTCATTTTCCCAATTTATACCCCCATGAGTGGAAGTGCCCTATGCTCTCTAAGCTGTGTTTTTTAGATGTTTCAGGACTCACGGTACACTCCTCCAGAGTGGCTGTTGGCAATTTACATCCCGCCCATCAGTGTAGCAAGGCTCCCATTTCTCCATGGCCTGTTATGCATTTCTGGTTTTGACACGTTTTTCAGCATGGCCCTTTTGACCGATGGGAAGCGAGACTTCTTTGTAGCGCTGATTTGCTTTTCCAGGTTGCTTGGTTGGCCAAAAAGGGCGTATGCGTTTTTTCCTGAATATATTCAGGAAAAAACGCATACGCCCTTTTTGGCCAAGGGCATCATTGTCAACGTTTTGCCGCTTTTCATGTGCTTTAAAGGCGATTCGACTCTACCTCCTGAAATCTGTTTCCTGCAATTCTGCCTTGATTTCAAATCCTCTTCTTTGCCTTCCCTCAATATATTTGTGGACGAGAGTTATCATTTATAACTCTGCAGGTTTGTGAATTGCAGTGCCCTGAACCTCCATTTTACAACTCGCTGTTTTGGGAGCTGGCCGTAAAAGCGCATGATGGATTCCCGCCCTGTTCTTGTTCCGGGGGGCAGGCTGAGCCTGTGGTTAATTCTTATTCCTGATGGGAAAATAGAGTGACCTGTGCATGTGTCCACACCAAGAGCTAGTCTCTCATTGGTTCCCCGTCTTCCCGTTCATCCTCAGGACAAATTGCAACCTGTACGGAACAGGAGGTTAAAGGTGCTGATGCTCCAAGTAGGGAGATTGCTAGTAAAGCAGCTGGAATGGCGAACCCGGGCACAAGGAGATGAGAAATGAGGTTCGTTTTAGAAACCTTTCCCCATCACACGGTGTACCATCTTCTGGGTTTCTCATGCATGTTTTCGATGTAGGAAGATGCCCTTGAACCTGGAGATTTGGATCCCATGGGACGGGTACTACGCAGTATTACTTTAAAGGGTCTGCGTTTGCTCACCCAACCTCACCAAACCTCTCAGCCCCAAGAGTGTCCACCCTTATGTCTCATCCAGCTGTGGGTCTAGATATGGTCCATCTAGGTTGCATCACAGCCCTTGAATGCATTGTGTAAGAATTTCTCTCTCTTTCACTGTGTTTGTTTCATGGGTTTTTCAAAATAATTTATTTTTATAATGGGGTTTAGCTGCTTTTCACTGCTGTGTTTATGCCGCTTTACACCCACTTGACACACTAACAGAGAGATATCAATACATAGGTTTTAAGATTATTCCTAGTCAGATATATTCTCGTGCGGTGAATAGGGCGTGTTGAGTCCAGTTCTCTGAGCAAGGAGTAGGTCTTGTCTATTACATATTGGGTTTAGGGAACGGTATCTGAGCTAATTTGAAACCCTTGTTTTATGTATCACCCCACCTCACCTTTCCCGTTAAGCAGCCATAGTGTGTTTTCTGCATGTGTGACTCTGTTCTGTTTTGTAATTCAGTTCAAGTGTAACGGTTTTTACATTCCCTCTATAAGTGATACCTTATGAGAAGTGTCCTTTTCTGTGTGACTTATTTCACTTAGAATCGTCGTACCTAAATCCACTCATCATGCTGCTACTAGCCTTATGACATTGATTTCATGGCTGAGTGATATTCCATTGTACATAAGGACCACAACTTCTTTATCCATTTTTCTCTTTCCTGGGATATTTAAGGTGGAAGGAAGTGGAGGTCCTTGTCAACAGAGCAGCCCTAAACTTTGGGGTGCTTGTGTCTTGCTGATTTTTCATTTTCCCAATTTATACCCCCATGAGTGGAAGTGCCCTATGCTGTCTAAACTGTGTTTTTTAGATGTTTCAGGACTCACCGTACACTTCTCCAGAGTGGCTGTTGGCAATTTACATCCCGCCCATCAGTGTAGCAAGGCTCCCATTTCTCCATGGCCTGTCCTGCATTTCTGGTTTTGACACGTTTTTCAGCATGGCCCTTTTGACCGATGGGTAGCGAGTCTTCTTTGTAGCCCTGATTTGCCTTTCCAGGTTGCTTGGTTGGCCAAAAAGGGCGTATGCGTTTTTTCCTGAATATATTCAGGAAAAAACGCATACGCCCTTTTTGGCCAAGTGCATCATTGTCAACGTTTTGCCGCTTTTCATGTGCTTTAAAGGCGATTCGAATCTACCTCCTGAAATCTGTTTCCTGCAATTCTGCCTTGATTTCAAATCCTCTGCTTTGCCTTCCCTCAATATATTTGTGGACGAGAGTTATCATTTATAACTCTGTAGGTTTGTGAATTGCAGTGCCCTGAAGCTCCATTTTACAACTCGCTTTTTTGGGAGCTGGCCGCAAAAGCGCAGGATGGATTCACGCCCTGTTCTTGTTCCGGGGGGCAGGCTGAGCCTGTGGTTAATTCTTCTTCCTGATGGGAAAATAGAGTAACCTGTGCCTGTGTCCACACCAAGAGCTAGTCTCTCATTGGTTCCCCGTCTTCCCGTTCATCCTCAGGACAAATTGCAACCTGTACGGAACAGGAGGTTAAAGGTGCTGATGCTCCAAGTAGGGAGATTGCTAGTAAAGTGCCTGGAATGGGGAACCCGGGCACAAGGAGATGAGAAATGAGGTGCGTTTCAGAAACCTTTCCCCATCACACGGTGTACCATCTTCTGGGTTTCTCATGCATGTTTTCGATGTAGGAAGATGCCCTTGAACCTGGAGATTTGGGACCCATTGGACGGGTACCACGCAGTATTAATTTAAAGGGTCTGCGTTTGCTCACCCAACCTCACCAAACCTCTCAGCCCCAAGAGTGTCCACCCTTATGTCTCATCCAGCTGTGGGTCTAGATATGGTCAATCCAGGTTGCATCACAGCCCCTGAACGCATTGTGTAAGAATTTCTCTCTCTTTCACTGTCTTTGTTTCATGGGTTTGTAAAAGTAATTTATTTTTATAATGGGGTTTAGCTGCTTTTCACTGCTGTGTTTATGCCGCTTTACACCCACTTGACACACTAATAGAGAGTTATCAATACATAGGTTTTAAGATTATTACTAGTCAGATATATTCTTGTGCGTTGAATAGGGCGTGTTGAGTCCAGTTCTCTGAGC
The DNA here is from genome assembly GCF_965194805.1 of Balaenoptera borealis. Taxonomy (NCBI): domain Eukaryota; kingdom Metazoa; phylum Chordata; class Mammalia; order Artiodactyla; family Balaenopteridae; genus Balaenoptera; species Balaenoptera borealis. Next base: position 12,503 of record NW_028123169.1, read on the forward strand.
AAGGAGTAGGTCTTGTCTATTACATATTGGGTTTATGGAACGGTATCTGAGCTAATTTGAAACCCTTGTTTTATGTATCACCCCACCTCACCTTTCCCGTTAAGCAGCCATAGTGTGTTTACTGCATGTGTGACTCTGTTCTGTTTTGTAATTCAGTTCAAGTGTAACGGTTTTTACATTCCCTCTATAAGTGATACCTTATGAGAAGTGTCCTTTTCTGTGTGACTTATTTCACTTAGAATCGTCGTACCTAAATCCACTCATCATGCTGCTACTAGCCTTATGACATTGATTTCATGGCTGAGTGATATTCCATTGTACATAAGGACCACAACTTCTTTATCCATTTTTCTCTTTCCTGGGATATTTAAGGTGGAATGAAGTGGAGGTCCTTGTCAACAGAGCAGCCCTAAACTTTGGGGTGCTTGTGTCTTGCTGATTTTTCATTTTCCCAATTTATACCCCCATGAGTGGAAGTGCCCTATGCTCTCTAAGCTGTGTTTTTTAGATGTTTCAGGACTCACCGTACACTCCTCCAGAGTGGCTGTTGGCAATTTACATCCCGCCCATCAGTGTAGCAAGGCTCCCATTTCTCCATGGCCTGTCCTGCATTTCTGGTTTTGACACGTTTTTCAGCATGGCCCTTTTGACCGATGGGTAGCGAGTCTTCTTTGTAGCGCTGATTTGCCTTTCTAGATTGCTTGGTTGGCCAAAAAGTGCGTATGCGTTTTTTCCTGAATATATTCAGGAAAAAACGCATATGCCCTTTTTGGCCAAGGGCATCATTGTCAACGTTTTGCCGCTTTTCATGTGCTTTAAAGGCGATTCGAATCTACCTCCTGAAATCTGTTTCCTGCAATTCTGCCTTGATTTCAAATCCTCTTCTTTGCCTTCCCTCAATATATTTGTGGACGAGAGTTATCATTTATAACTCTGTAGGTTTGTGAATTGCAGTGCCCTTAACCTCCATTTTACAACTCGCTTTTTTGGGATCTGGCCGCAAAAGCGCATGATGGATTCACGCCCTGTTCTTGTTCCGGGGGGCAGGCTGAGCCTGTGGTTAATTCTTATTCCTGATGGGAAAATAGAGTGACCTGTGCCTGTGTCCACACCAAGAGCTAGTCTCTCATTGGTTCCCCATCTTCCCGTTCATCCTCAGGACAAATTGCAACCTGTACGGAACAGGAGGTTAAAGGTGCTGATGCTCCAAGTAGGGAGATTGCTAGTAAAGTGGCTGGAATGGGGAACCCGGGCACAAGGGGATGAGAAATGAGGTTCGTTTTAGAAACCTTTCCCCATCACATGGTGTACCATCTTCTGGGTTTCTCATGCATGTTTTCGATGCAGGAAGATGCCCTTGAACCTGGAGATTTGGGACCCATTGGACGGGTACCACGCAGTATTAATTTAAAGGGTCTGCGTTTGCTCACCCAACCTCACCAAACCTCTCAGCCCCAAGAGTGTCCACCCTTATGTCTCATCCAGCTGTGGGTCTAGATATGGTCAATCCAGGTTGCATCACAGCCCCTGAACGCATTGTGTAAGAATTTCGCTCTCTTTCACTGTCTTTGTTTCATGGGTTTTTCAAAGTAATTTATTTTTATAATGGGGTTTAGCTGCTTTTCACTGCTGTGTTTATGCCACTTTACACCCACTTGACACACTAATAGAGAGATATCAATACATAGGTTTTAAGATTATTACTAGTCATATATATTCTTGTGCGGTGAATAGGGAGTGTTGAGTCCAGTTCTCTGAGCAAGGAGTAGGTCTTGTCTATTACATATTGGGTTTATGGAACGGTATCTTAGCTAATTTGAAACCCTTGTTTTATGTATCACCCCACCTCACCTTTCCCGTTAAGCAGCCATAGTTTGTTTTCTGCATGTGTGACTCTGTTCTGTTTTGTAATTCAGTTCAAGTGTAACGGTTTTTACATTCCCTGTATAAGTGATACCTTATGAGAAGTGTCCTTTTCTGTGTGACTTATTTCACTTAGAATCGTTGTACCTAAATCCACTCATCATGCTGCTACTAGCCTTATGACATTGATTTCCTGGCTGAGTGATATTCCATTGTACATAAAGACCAAAACTTCTTTATCCATTTTTCTCTTTCCTGGGATATTTAAGGTGGAATGAAGTGGAGGTCCTGGTCAACAGAGCAGCCCTAAACTTTGGGGTGCTTGTGTCTTGCTGATTTTTCATTTTCCCAATTTATACCCCCATGAGTGGAAGTGCCCTATGCTCTCTAAGCTGTGTTTTTTAGATGTTTCAGGACTCACTGTACACTTCTCCAGAGTGGCTGTTGGCAATTTACATCCCGCCCATCAGTGTAGCAAGGCTCTCATTTCTCCATGGCCTGTCCTGCATTTCTGGTTTTGACACGTTTTTCAGCATGGCCCTTTTGACCGATGGGTAGCGAGTCTTCTTTGTAGCCCTGATTTGCCTTTCCAGGTTGCTTGGTTGGCCAAAAAGGGCGTATGCGTTTTTTCCTGAATATATTCAGGAAAAAACGCATACGCCCTTTTTGGCCAAGGGCATCATTGTCAACGTTTTGCCGCTTTTCATGTGCTTTAAAGGCGATTCGACTCTACCTCCTGAAATCTGTTTCCTGCAATTCTGCCTTGATTTCAAATCCTCTTCTTTGCCTTCCCTCAATATATTTGTGGACGAGAGTTATCATTTATAACTCTGCAGGTTTGTGAATTGCAGTGCCCTGAACTTCCATTTTACAACTCGCTTTTTTGTGAGCTGGCCGCAAAAGTGCATGATGGTTTCACGCCCTGTTCTTGTTCCGGGGGGCAGGCTGAGCCTGTGGTTAATTCTTCTTCCTGATGGGAAAATAGAGTGACCTGTGCCTGTGTCCACACCAAGAGCTAGTCTCTCATTGGTTCCCCGTCTTCCCGTTCATCCTCAGGACAAATTGCAACCTGTACGGAACAGGAGGTTAAAGGTGCTGATGCTCCAAGTAGGGAGATTGCTAGTAAAGCGGCTGGAATGGTGAACGCAGGCACAAGGAGATGAGAAATGAGGTGCGTTTTAGAAACCTTTCCCCATAACATGGTGTACCATCTTTTTGTTTTCTCCTGCATGTTTTCGATGTAGGAAGATGCCCTTGAACCTGGAGATTTGCGACCCATGTGATGGGTACCACGCAGTATTACTTTAAAGGGTCTGCGTTTGCTCACCCAACCTCACCAAACCTCTCAGCCCCAAGAGTGTCCACCCTTATGTCTCATCCAGCTGTGGGTCTAGATATGGTCAATCCAGGTTGCATCACAGCCCCTGAACGCATTGTGTAAGAATTTCTCTCTCTTTCACTGTCTTTGTTTCATGGGTTTTTCGAAGTAATTTATTTTTATAATGGGGTTTAGCTGCTTTTCACTGCTGTGTTTATGCCGCTTTACACCCACTTGACACACTAACAGAGAGATATCAATACATAGGTTTTAAGCTTATTACTAGTCAGATAGATTCTTGTGCGGTTAATAGGGCGTGTTGAGTCCAGTTCTCTGAGCAAGGAGTAGGTCTTGTCTATTACATATTGGGTTTATGGAACGGTATCTGAGCTAATTTGAAACCCTTGTTTTATGTATCACCCCACCTCACCTTTCCCGTTAAGCAGACATAGTGTGTTTTCTGCATGTGTGACTCTGTTCTGTTTTGTAATTCAGTTCAAGTGTAACGGTTTTTACATTCCCTCTATAAGTGATACCTTATGAGAAGTGTCCTTTTCTGTGTGACTTATTTGACTTAGAATCGTCGTACCTAAATCCACTCATCATGCTGCTACTAGCCTTATGACATTGATTTCATGGCTGAGTGATATTCCATTGTACATAAGGACCACAACTTCTTTATCCATTTTTCTCTTTCCTGGGATATTTAAGGTGGAAGGAAGTGGAGGTCCTTGTCAACAGAGCAGCCCTAAACTTTGGGGTGCTTGTGTCTTGCTGAGTTTTCATTTTCCCAATTTATACCCCCATGAGTGGAAGTGCCCTATGCTCTCTAAGCTGTGTTTTTTAGGTGTTTCAGGACACACCGTACACTTCTTCAGAGTGGCTGTTGGCAATTTACATCCCGCCCATCAGTGTAGCAAGGCTCCCATTTCTCCATGGCCTGTCCTGCATTTCTGGTTTTGACACGTTTTTCAGCATGGCCCTTTTGACCGATGGGTAGCGAGTCTTCTTTGTAGCCCTGATTTGCCTTTCCAGGTTGCTTGGTTGGCCAAAAAGGGCGTATGCGTTTTTTCCTGAATATATTCAGGAAAAAACGCATACGCCCTTTTTGGCCAAGGGCATCATTGTCAACCTTTTGCCGCTTTTCATGTGCTTTAAAGGCGATTCGAATCTACCTCCTGAAATCTGTTTCCTGCAATTCTGCCTTGATTTCAAATCCTCTTCTTTGCCTTCCCTCAATATATTTGTGGACGAGAGTTATCATTTATAACTCTGGAGGTTTGTGAATTGCAGTGCCCTGAAGCTCCATTTTACAACTCGCTTTTTTGGGAGCTGGCCGCAAAAGCGCAGGATGGCTTCAGGCCCTGTTCTTGTTCCGGGGGGCAGGCTGAGCCTGTGGTTAATTCTTCTTCCTGATGGGAAAATAGAGTGACCTCTGCCTGTGTCCACACCAAGAGCTAGTCTCTCATTGGTTCCCCCTCTTTCCGTTCATCCTCAGGACAAATTGCAAGCTGTACGGACCAGGAGGTTAAAGGTGCTGATTCTCCATGGAGGGAGATTGCTACTAAAGAGGCTGGTATGACGAACCCGAGCACAAGGAGATGAGAAATGAGGTGCGTTTTAGAAACCTTTCCCGATCACACGGTGTACCACCTTCTGGGTTTCTCATGCATGTTTTCGATGTAGGAAGATGCCCTTGAACCTGGAGATTTGTAAACCATGAGTTGGGTAACAGGCAATATTACTTTAAAGGCTCTGCGTTTGCTCCCCCAACCTCACCAAGCCTCTCAGCCCCGAGAGTGTCCACCCTTATGTCTCATCCAGCTGTGGGTCTAGATATGGTCCATCTAGGTTGCATCACAGCCCTTGAATGCATTGTGTAAGAATTTCTCTCTCTTTCACTGTGTTTGTTTCATGGGTTTTTCAAAATAATTTATTTTTATAATGGGGTTTAGCTGCTTTTCACTGCTGTGTTTATGCCGCTTTACACCCACTTGACACACTAACAGAGAGATATCAATACATAGGTTTTAAGATTATTCCTAGTCAGATATATTCTCGTGCGGTGAATAGGGCGTGTTGAGTCCAGTTCTCTGAGCAAGGAGTAGGTCTTGTCTATTACATATTGGGTTTAGGGAACGGTATCTGAGCTAATTTGAAACCCTTGTTTTATGTATCACCCCACCTCACCTTTCCCGTTAAGCAGCCATAGTGTGTTTTCTGCATGTGTGACTCTGTTCTGTTTTGTAATTCAGTTCAAGTGTAACGGTTTTTACATTCCCTCTATAAGTGATACCTTATGAGAAGTGTCCTTTTCTGTGTGACTTATTTCACTTAGAATCGTCGTACCTAAATCCACTCATCATGCTGCTACTAGCCTTATGACATTGATTTCATGGCTGAGTGATATTCCATTGTACATAAGGACCACAACTTCTTTATCCATTTTTCTCTTTCCTGGGATATTTAAGGTGGAAGGAAGTGGAGGTCCTTGTCAACAGAGCAGCCCTAAACTTTGGGGTGCTTGTGTCTTGCTGATTTTTCATTTTCCCAATTTATACCCCCATGAGTGGAAGTGCCCTATGCTGTCTAAACTGTGTTTTTTAGATGTTTCAGGACTCACCGTACACTTCTCCAGAGTGGCTGTTGGCAATTTACATCCCGCCCATCAGTGTAGCAAGGCTCCCATTTCTCCATGGCCTGTCCTGCATTTCTGGTTTTGACACGTTTTTCAGCATGGCCCTTTTGACCGATGGGTAGCGAGTCTTCTTTGTAGCCCTGATTTGCCTTTCCAGGTTGCTTGGTTGGCCAAAAAGGGCGTATGCGTTTTTTCCTGAATATATTCAGGAAAAAACGCATACGCCCTTTTTGGCCAAGGGCATCATTGTCAACGTTTTGCCGCTTTTCATGTGCTTTAAAGGCGATTCGAATCTACCTCCTGAAATCTGTTTCCTGCAATTCTGCCTTGATTTCAAATCCTCTGCTTTGCCTTCCCTCAATATATTTGTGGACGAGAGTTATCATTTATAACTCTGTAGGTTTGTGAATTGCAGTGCCCTGAAGCTCCATTTTACAACTCGCTTTTTTGGGAGCTGGCCGCAAAAGCGCAGGATGGATTCACGCCCTGTTCTTGTTCCGGGGGGCAGGCTGAGCCTGTGGTTAATTCTTCTTCCTGATGGGAAAATAGAGTAACCTGTGCCTGTGTCCACACCAAGAGCTAGTCTCTCATTGGTTCCCCGTCTTCCCGTTCATCCTCAGGACAAATTGCAACCTGTACGGAACAGGAGGTTAAAGGTGCTGATGCTCCAAGTAGGGAGATTGCTAGTAAAGTGCCTGGAATGGGGAACCCGGGCACAAGGAGATGAGAAATGAGGTGCGTTTCAGAAACCTTTCCCCATCACACGGTGTACCATCTTCTGGGTTTCTCATGCATGTTTTCGATGTAGGAAGATGCCCTTGAACCTGGAGATTTGGGACCCATTGGACGGGTACCACGCAGTATTAATTTAAAGGGTCTGCGTTTGCTCACCCAACCTCACCAAACCTCTCAGCCCCAAGAGTGTCCACCCTTATGTCTCATCCAGCTGTGGGTCTAGATATGGTCAATCCAGGTTGCATCACAGCCCCTGAACGCATTGTGTAAGAATTTCTCTCTCTTTCACTGTCTTTGTTTCATGGGTTTGTAAAAGTAATTTATTTTTATAATGGGGTTTAGCTGCTTTTCACTGCTGTGTTTATGCCGCTTTACACCCACTTGACACACTAATAGAGAGTTATCAATACATAGGTTTTAAGATTATTACTAGTCAGATATATTCTTGTGCGTTGAATAGGGCGTGTTGAGTCCAGTTCTCTGAGCAAGGAGTAGGTCTTGTCTATTACATATTGGGTTTATGGAACGGTATCTGAGCTAATTTGAAACCCTTGTTTTATGTATCACCCCACCTCACCTTTCCCGTTAAGCAGCCATAGTGTGTTTACTGCATGTGTGACTCTGTTCTGTTTTGTAATTCAGTTCAAGTGTAACGGTTTTTACATTCCCTCTATAAGTGATACCTTATGAGAAGTGTCCTTTTCTGTGTGACTTATTTCACTTAGAATCGTCGTACCTAAATCCACTCATCATGCTGCTACTAGCCTTATGACATTGATTTCATGGCTGAGTGATATTCCATTGTACATAAGGACCACAACTTCTTTATCCATTTTTCTCTTTCCTGGGATATTTAAGGTGGAATGAAGTGGAGGTCCTTGTCAACAGAGCAGCCCTAAACTTTGGGGTGCTTGTGTCTTGCTGATTTTTCATTTTCCCAATTTATACCCCCATGAGTGGAAGTGCCCTATGCTCTCTAAGCTGTGTTTTTTAGATGTTTCAGGACTCACCGTACACTCCTCCAGAGTGGCTGTTGGCAATTTACATCCCGCCCATCAGTGTAGCAAGGCTCCCATTTCTCCATGGCCTGTCCTGCATTTCTGGTTTTGACACGTTTTTCAGCATGGCCCTTTTGACCGATGGGTAGCGAGTCTTCTTTGTAGCGCTGATTTGCCTTTCTAGATTGCTTGGTTGGCCAAAAAGTGCGTATGCGTTTTTTCCTGAATATATTCAGGAAAAAACGCATATGCCCTTTTTGGCCAAGGGCATCATTGTCAACGTTTTGCCGCTTTTCATGTGCTTTAAAGGCGATTCGAATCTACCTCCTGAAATCTGTTTCCTGCAATTCTGCCTTGATTTCAAATCCTCTTCTTTGCCTTCCCTCAATATATTTGTGGACGAGAGTTATCATTTATAACTCTGTAGGTTTGTGAATTGCAGTGCCCTTAACCTCCATTTTACAACTCGCTTTTTTGGGATCTGGCCGCAAAAGCGCATGATGGATTCACGCCCTGTTCTTGTTCCGGGGGGCAGGCTGAGCCTGTGGTTAATTCTTATTCCTGATGGGAAAATAGAGTGACCTGTGCCTGTGTCCACACCAAGAGCTAGTCTCTCATTGGTTCCCCATCTTCCCGTTCATCCTCAGGACAAATTGCAACCTGTACGGAACAGGAGGTTAAAGGTGCTGATGCTCCAAGTAGGGAGATTGCTAGTAAAGTGGCTGGAATGGGGAACCCGGGCACAAGGGGATGAGAAATGAGGTTCGTTTTAGAAACCTTTCCCCATCACATGGTGTACCATCTTCTGGGTTTCTCATGCATGTTTTCGATGCAGGAAGATGCCCTTGAACCTGGAGATTTGGGACCCATTGGACGGGTACCACGCAGTATTAATTTAAAGGGTCTGCGTTTGCTCACCCAACCTCACCAAACCTCTCAGCCCCAAGAGTGTCCACCCTTATGTCTCATCCAGCTGTGGGTCTAGATATGGTCAATCCAGGTTGCATCACAGCCCCTGAACGCATTGTGTAAGAATTTCGCTCTCTTTCACTGTCTTTGTTTCATGGGTTTTTCAAAGTAATTTATTTTTATAATGGGGTTTAGCTGCTTTTCACTGCTGTGTTTATGCCACTTTACACCCACTTGACACACTAATAGAGAGATATCAATACATAGGTTTTAAGATTATTACTAGTCATATATATTCTTGTGCGGTGAATAGGGAGTGTTGAGTCCAGTTCTCTGAGCAAGGAGTAGGTCTTGTCTATTACATATTGGGTTTATGGAACGGTATCTTAGCTAATTTGAAACCCTTGTTTTATGTATCACCCCACCTCACCTTTCCCGTTAAGCAGCCATAGTTTGTTTTCTGCATGTGTGACTCTGTTCTGTTTTGTAATTCAGTTCAAGTGTAACGGTTTTTACATTCCCTGTATAAGTGATACCTTATGAGAAGTGTCCTTTTCTGTGTGACTTATTTCACTTAGAATCGTTGTACCTAAATCCACTCATCATGCTGCTACTAGCCTTATGACATTGATTTCCTGGCTGAGTGATATTCCATTGTACATAAAGACCAAAACTTCTTTATCCATTTTTCTCTTTCCTGGGATATTTAAGGTGGAATGAAGTGGAGGTCCTGGTCAACAGAGCAGCCCTAAACTTTGGGGTGCTTGTGTCTTGCTGATTTTTCATTTTCCCAATTTATACCCCCATGAGTGGAAGTGCCCTATGCTCTCTAAGCTGTGTTTTTTAGATGTTTCAGGACTCACTGTACACTTCTCCAGAGTGGCTGTTGGCAATTTACATCCCGCCCATCAGTGTAGCAAGGCTCTCATTTCTCCATGGCCTGTCCTGCATTTCTGGTTTTGACACGTTTTTCAGCATGGCCCTTTTGACCGATGGGTAGCGAGTCTTCTTTGTAGCCCTGATTTGCCTTTCCAGGTTGCTTGGTTGGCCAAAAAGGGCGTATGCGTTTTTTCCTGAATATATTCAGGAAAAAACGCATACGCCCTTTTTGGCCAAGGGCATCATTGTCAACGTTTTGCCGCTTTTCATGTGCTTTAAAGGCGATTCGACTCTACCTCCTGAAATCTGTTTCCTGCAATTCTGCCTTGATTTCAAATCCTCTTCTTTGCCTTCCCTCAATATATTTGTGGACGAGAGTTATCATTTATAACTCTGCAGGTTTGTGAATTGCAGTGCCCTGAACTTCCATTTTACAACTCGCTTTTTTGTGAGCTGGCCGCAAAAGTGCATGATGGTTTCACGCCCTGTTCTTGTTCCGGGGGGCAGGCTGAGCCTGTGGTTAATTCTTCTTCCTGATGGGAAAATAGAGTGACCTGTGCCTGTGTCCACACCAAGAGCTAGTCTCTCATTGGTTCCCCGTCTTCCCGTTCATCCTCAGGACAAATTGCAACCTGTACGGAACAGGAGGTTAAAGGTGCTGATGCTCCAAGTAGGGAGATTGCTAGTAAAGCGGCTGGAATGGTGAACGCAGGCACAAGGAGATGAGAAATGAGGTGCGTTTTAGAAACCTTTCCCCATAACATGGTGTACCATCTTTTTGTTTTCTCCTGCATGTTTTCGATGTAGGAAGATGCCCTTGAACCTGGAGATTTGCGACCCATGTGATGGGTACCACGCAGTATTACTTTAAAGGGTCTGCGTTTGCTCACCCAACCTCACCAAACCTCTCAGCCCCAAGAGTGTCCACCCTTATGTCTCATCCAGCTGTGGGTCTAGATATGGTCAATCCAGGTTGCATCACAGCCCCTGAACGCATTGTGTAAGAATTTCTCTCTCTTTCACTGTCTTTGTTTCATGGGTTTTTCGAAGTAATTTATTTTTATAATGGGGTTTAGCTGCTTTTCACTGCTGTGTTTATGCCGCTTTACACCCACTTGACACACTAACAGAGAGATATCAATACATAGGTTTTAAGCTTATTACTAGTCAGATAGATTCTTGTGCGGTTAATAGGGCGTGTTGAGTCCAGTTCTCTGAGCAAGGAGTAGGTCTTGTCTATTACATATTGGGTTTATGGAACGGTATCTGAGCTAATTTGAAACCCTTGTTTTATGTATCACCCCACCTCACCTTTCCCGTTAAGCAGACATAGTGTGTTTTCTGCATGTGTGACTCTGTTCTGTTTTGTAATTCAGTTCAAGTGTAACGGTTTTTACATTCCCTCTATAAGTGATACCTTATGAGAAGTGTCCTTTTCTGTGTGACTTATTTGACTTAGAATCGTCGTACCTAAATCCACTCATCATGCTGCTACTAGCCTTATGACATTGATTTCATGGCTGAGTGATATTCCATTGTACATAAGGACCACAACTTCTTTATCCATTTTTCTCTTTCCTGGGATATTTAAGGTGGAAGGAAGTGGAGGTCCTTGTCAACAGAGCAGCCCTAAACTTTGGGGTGCTTGTGTCTTGCTGAGTTTTCATTTTCCCAATTTATACCCCCATGAGTGGAAGTGCCCTATGCTCTCTAAGCTGTGTTTTTTAGGTGTTTCAGGACACACCGTACACTTCTTCAGAGTGGCTGTTGGCAATTTACATCCCGCCCATCAGTGTAGCAAGGCTCCCATTTCTCCATGGCCTGTCCTGCATTTCTGGTTTTGACACGTTTTTCAGCATGGCCCTTTTGACCGATGGGTAGCGAGTCTTCTTTGTAGCCCTGATTTGCCTTTCCAGGTTGCTTGGTTGGCCAAAAAGGGCGTATGCGTTTTTTCCTGAATATATTCAGGAAAAAACGCATACGCCCTTTTTGGCCAAGGGCATCATTGTCAACCTTTTGCCGCTTTTCATGTGCTTTAAAGGCGATTCGAATCTACCTCCTGAAATCTGTTTCCTGCAATTCTGCCTTGATTTCAAATCCTCTTCTTTGCCTTCCCTCAATATATTTGTGGACGAGAGTTATCATTTATAACTCTGGAGGTTTGTGAATTGCAGTGCCCTGAAGCTCCATTTTACAACTCGCTTTTTTGGGAGCTGGCCGCAAAAGCGCAGGATGGCTTCAGGCCCTGTTCTTGTTCCGGGGGGCAGGCTGAGCCTGTGGTTAATTCTTCTTCCTGATGGGAAAATAGAGTGACCTCTGCCTGTGTCCACACCAAGAGCTAGTCTCTCATTGGTTCCCCCTCTTTCCGTTCATCCTCAGGACAAATTGCAAGCTGTACGGACCAGGAGGTTAAAGGTGCTGATTCTCCATGGAGGGAGATTGCTACTAAAGAGGCTGGTATGACGAACCCGAGCACAAGGAGATGAGAAATGAGGTGCGTTTTAGAAACCTTTCCCGATCACACGGTGTACCACCTTCTGGGTTTCTCATGCATGTTTTCGATGTAGGAAGATGCCCTTGAACCTGGAGATTTGTAAACCATGAGTTGGGTAACAGGCAATATTACTTTAAAGGCTCTGCGTTTGCTCCCCCAACCTCACCAAGCCTCTCAGCCCCGAGAGTGTCCACCCTTATGTCTCATCCAGCTGTGGGTCTAGATATGGTCAATCCAGGTGGCATCATAGCCCCTGAACGAATTTTGTAAGAATTTCTCTCTCTTTCACTGTCTTTGTTTCACGGGTTTTTAAAAGTAATTTATTTTTATAATGGGGTTTAGCTGCTTTTCACGGCTGTGTTTATGCCGCTTTACACCCACTTGACTCACTTCCAGAGAGATATCAATACATAGGTTTTACAATTCTGACTAGTCAGATATGTTCTCTTGCGGTGAATAGGGGTTGTTGAGTCCAGTTCACTGAGCAAGGAGTAGGTCTTGTCTATTACATATTGGATTTATGGAACGTTATCTGAGCTAATTTGAAATCCTTGTTTTATGCATCACCCCACCTCACCTTTCCCGTTAAGCAACCATAGTGTGTTTTCTAAATGTGTGACTCTGTTCTGTTTTGTAATTCAGTTCAAGTGTAACGGTTTTTACATTCCCTCTATAAGTGATACCTTATGAGAAGTGTCCTTTTCTGTGTGACTTATTTCACTTAGAATCGTCGTACCTAAATCCACTCATCATGCTGCTACTACCCTTATGATATTGATTTCACGCCCGGGTGATATACAATTGTACATATGGACCACAACTTCTTTATCCATTTTTCTCTTTCCTTGCATATTGAAGGTGGAATTAAGTGGAGGTTCTTGTCAACAGAGCAGCCCTAAAGTTTGGGGTGCCTGTGTCTTGCTGAGTTTTAGTTTTCCCAATTTATACGCCCATGAGTGGATGTGCCCCTTTCTCTCTAGCTGTGTTTTTTAGATGTTTTAGGAAACACCATACCCTTCTCCAGAGTCATCATTGGCAATTTACACCCCACCCATCAGTGTAACAAGGCTCCCTTTCCTCCATGGCCTCTCCTGCATTTCTTGTTTTTACACTTTTTTAGGAAGGCCATTTTGACTGATGGGAAGTCAGAGTTCTTTGTAGTGCTGAATTGCATTTCCGGCTTGCTTGGTTGGCCAAAAAGGGCCTATGGGTTTTTTCCTGAATTCATTCAGAAAAAAACGCATATGCTCTTTTTGGCCAAGTGCATCATTGTCGACGTTTTGCCGCTTTTCATGTGCTTTAGGGGTGATTCAAATCTAACTCCTGAAATCTGTTTCCTGCAATTCTGCCTTGATTTCAAATCCTCTTCTTTGCCTTCCCTCAATATATTTGTGGACGAGAGTTATCATTTACAAATCTGCAGATTTGTTAATTGCAGTGCCCCTGAGCTCCATTTTTCACCTCGCTTTTTTGGGAGCTTTCCGCAGATCCGCTCGTTTGCTTCTGGCCCTACTCTGGTTCCCGGTGGCAGGCTAAGCCTTTGCTTAATTCTTCTTCCTGACTGGAAAGTAGAGTGACATGTGCCTCTCCGAACACCTAGGGCTTGGCTCTCTTTGTTTCTCCTCCTTCCCCTTCTTCCTTTGGACAAATTCCAATTTCTGTGCAACTGGATGTTGAAGGTGCTGACATCCTCAAGTGGGGAGATTTTAAGGAAAAAGGCTGGAGGGGTGAACCCAACAACCAGGAAATTAGGAGTTTTGGTGCCTTTTCCAAAATCTTCCTGATCCAACCGTGTTCCATCTTCTGGGTGTCACAGGCATGTTTTAGCTGTAGGAAAGGTCCCGTGTATGTAAGGAGAACACAAGGGATTTTTCCAAATCAGTGTCTCCCCGAACTCCAATCTGGGGAATTTTTAAGCTACTGGTACATGTGTGTTCATTAAGGGACTTGGGCCGTAGGCAGAGTCCGAACTTTAGATGATTGAAGTCTTCAGGTTCAGAAACGCTCACCATCGGCCTCCTTTAGTTTCCATTTTATCTGTAGTTGATAGATGATGTCGATATAGATATCTATTGTTTTTCAGATTATTTCCCCTCAGGGGTCATTACAAAATATTGAGTATAGTTCCTTGTGCTATACAGTAGTTCCTTGTTGATGATATATTTTATACATAGCAGTGTGTATATGTTAATCTGAAACTGTTAATTTATCCCTCCTCCCACCTTTCCCTTTTGGTAATAAAAAATATAAGATTTTATACTTCTCAGAAATCTAGGAGCTGAAAGAGAGGTATCATTTTCAATGGAAAATCATTCAAAACAAGGTTGAAACTTCAACCAAGATTATTAGATGTACATCCTTGGAAAGAAATCACTGCATTTCTCTACTGTTGACCTGACAAATAAGACAAACCCCTCCACTGAACTTGCTTATAATAAAGTGATGGAAATATCAAATGGAAGTGTTAGAAACATCTTATTTTACACGAGCCTTATACACTGCTCTATGTTAATTACAGTTTGGCTCACACATCTGTTCATTGAAGTTACAATGTTCTCAAATTCTGTTACTGATCCTGCAGAGTGGGCCCCAACAAGGGTCTCCCTGCCCAGTGTCATTGGAGCCAACAGATCGAGACTGACTTTGGTTCAGAAGCAAAGGAAAACTTTATATTTTGATCAGAGAATGGAGAGGTGAGAGTGTGTGCTCCCCTGCGGGTTGTGGGCCGGGCTGCTGTGTAGGGATCCTGTCAGCATCAGCGGGAGGGAGGGGGCGGAGCTCTCGAGGGCCGGGTTGCCTGGAGCTCAGGCTCTATGTCGCAGAGTCTGCACGGGGCCCCACGAGCTGAGGTGTCGGCCCAGCCATTTTGCACTAGGAAATCGGGTCTGAAGTGTCGGGTGTGGGACCTCTGCATGTGGAAACCTAGGAGCAAGTGAAATTAGACAAAGCACAAAGGAAAAAATGGTTAGACTTTATTTTATTGCCCAGATTCTATTTTTATCTCCCAGGAATTTTTAATGGGCTTTGCCAGTGACAAAGCCCTCCTCTGCCTTTTGTCCCATTCCTCATTCTTGAGGCGCTGAGGGTGCAGACACGTCTTCTGTAAATGCTTCATGCTGAGTTGAGTGTCCTCATACCCGGGGGGAGGGGCAGGACTTCTCCCCAGCAGCCTCCAGGTGAGGTTGATTGTCCGCAGGCCTCCTCCCTCACTGCTCGTCTGCCTGGGCACCAGCATTGGAAGTTTTATAGATTCTAATGACCTTTAAGGGTCCAGGAAAGAGATGTGCAGAGACGCTGGGGGGGTGGGCGGTTTTACCCTGCTCCACATTGGTTCGGCCCCCTTAGGCTGATGGTTTCTGCCAGCCTAGATGCTCTGACCAGTAGTCTGTGCTTTCTTCAGTTAGGCCACTGAATTAACGTACAAACAGCACCAGGTGTCAGAGCCCTGCTTGCTCAACTCCCAGACAGTCCAGGGCCGGTGGTGATCCAGGACCATGACGGCCACTCAGTCAACGGCCTTTTGAAGTAGCCAGGTGTAGAGCCGGTCTCATTGGCCGCCATCACTGCAGTGTCTGCAGGCTTTTCTATGGTGGCAGCGTTATTTATGGTTCCCCTGCCAAGTTTATTAGCTCCGCTCTGGGTGCAGTAAGTCCTGTAAGCAATAGTCTGCTCTTTTGGGGCACACTCTTGTTGTTTTCTGAGAGAAGCTCCAGGTAAAGTGATGGTCACACGAGTCGTCATGGGGGCCCATTGCCCCAGGTTGTCTCTCTGGAGGTTGGTGTTGGAGGGCCTCCTCACTTGAGGTCATTGTGCCCACGGAGCAATCCCTGCAACTTCAGGGCATGGTGGGTGGTTAGGATCACCAAGTGGCGTCCTTTTCCCTTAGGAGGGAGCTGGCCTTGCGGGCTGCTGATTTCCAGGTTTTTAGATACCCCCAGTATCCTGGTCGGATGGGGTGGCTGGCCAATGCCTGGAGGGCATTCTTGCATTGTTCCATTTCAAGTGGTCCCAGTTTTTGCACTAATACTCCAAGGGCGATTCGCCTTGGACCAGGAATGTAAAGGTCAAAGGGTTTAGCTAACTTAGGGAGGTCCAGGGCCAGGGTCTGAATTGACTGCTCTTTCCATTCTTGAAAGGCCGCTTCTGGATTCTATTCAAAAGGATCATCATCTTTTCCTTTCAGTGATTCATATAGAGGCCCAGCTATTAGACTGTAGTTAGGGATCCAGATGCAGCAAACCCCGGTCTCCCCAGGAACCCCTAAGCTGTCTTCTAGTTTCAGGAAAGGTGAGGCTGCAAATGGCTTCTTCCCTTTCCTGGGGTGGGCTTCTCCGACCTTCTGTGCGAATGAAGCCCAGGAAGGCCACCTTAGTTTGTGATATTTGAGCCTTTTCCTTGGACACCTTCTATCTTTTATTGGCTAGGTAGTTCAGAGGCCTCCTTAGTCGGGCTGGTGATCAGAATGTCATCTGCATATTGAAGGAGGGTTCCCTTCTCCAGAGGTAGATCTTTTAGGTCTTTAGCTAACGTTTCCCCAAAGATGGTGTGGGAATTTTTGAACCCCTGGGGCAGGACGGCCCAGCAGTATTGTTTTTGTTGTAGGTTGAGTCCTGCCACTCACAGCCAAAATTTCTTGTGACTCTGGGACTAATGGAATACAGAAGAAGGCATCATTGAAGTCTAATACAGAATGCCATGTCCTGGTGGATGGTAGAATGACCAGCAGGGTGTAGGAATTAGGAACTACTAGATGTATATCCTCTGTGGCTTCACTGACTGTCCTGGCGTCCTCTACCAGGTCCCCAGCAGCCCACGGGGCTCTTGTGGTCAGGCCCCTCCCAGGATATGGAGCTCACCTGGGCAGGTACCCAGCGGCCCACGGGGCTCTGGTGGTTAGGCCGCTCCCAGGATATTGAGCTCACCTGGGCAGGTACCCAGCAGCCCATGGGGCCCTCATGGTCAGGCCCCTCCCAGGATATGGAGCTCACCTGGGCAGGTACGCAGCAGCCCACGGGGCTCTCGTGGGCAGGCCCCTCCCTGGATATGGAGCTCCCGTGGACAGGTACCCCGGCAGGGCTGGGCACACAGGAACCGTGCACATAGCCCTCATTGCAGAGCACCCCCAGCACCCCTGTCACTCAGAGCTGACACAGAGCACCTCAGAGCAGAGCTTGAACTAACAAACAGCAGCTCCAACAGGTCTGTGGCCCTAGGCTTCACTCTGTGCGGCCTCCCTCTGCCTGGTCTTCCAGGGGCTTCCACTGCAGCCGGGGTACCAGGCCTCTGTCTCCACCCACCACCCCTCCTCTCCCTGACTCCTGGGTTCCTCTCATTAGCAGAGGGTCTTCTTGAAGTTGTCTCCCACTCATGGACCAGATAAAATGATTCGAAAACA
Source organism: Balaenoptera borealis (assembly GCF_965194805.1). Classification (NCBI taxonomy): domain Eukaryota; kingdom Metazoa; phylum Chordata; class Mammalia; order Artiodactyla; family Balaenopteridae; genus Balaenoptera; species Balaenoptera borealis. The sequence continues at coordinate 29,732 of NW_028123169.1, forward strand.
AGCCAGGGCTGCCGCCCCTTATCTATCCTGACTCTCGGGACCCTACACCTGTTCCTTGGATCTGGCCGGTGCAGCAAGGCCCATTTTCTGCAACTCTGAGTCCCTGAGGGGCGAGGATTGGCTGACCTGGGCAGCCTGACCCGGCCGGCCAGCCCTTCCCAGGTGTGCCTGGGTTGAGGTCAATATAAACACCCCTCCAGGCAGCAAAAGCCTCTGCAGCTGTGCCTGACGCCATATTCTCTGCCCCGTCAGCAGTCTCGGGGTTGGGCTGGTGGGAGGGAGTAGGGCCCATGGCTCTATGAGTGGCCCAGTGTGACTGGGGCTCTGCTGGACTTTCTGCAGGAGTTGCCGGGCTGCCACCTGCTAAAGAAGAGGATGTGTCACCCATACTTGCTGCTGGAATTTCTCCCCGGGCAGAGGTGAGGAAGGAAAAAAGCAGTGGGGGCCGGGACAGGAGGGGTACCTCAGGCAGGGAAATGGAAAGCTTCCAGACGAGCGCCCGGGGCCAGGACCATCCTGGCTGGCCTGCAGGCACCAAGTCGGCCTGCGTGCTGTCGCTGGTGTGACTCCAAGCCCCTTCCTCTAGTTTTTAAAGTCTTTGCACACATTCAGGTGTTTTACCTGGGAAGGGTGGGAAAAGTTCAGCAGCAGCTGGCCTGGGGCTCAGCTCACGTTTACTCAGAGACGCCTCCTCACGGTCCCCCAGCTTTGCAATGAGGACGCTCCTCGTGTGGGGGCTGCTGGCTGCATGGGAGATGATTCCCCACCTGTGACCAACTTCAGAATTGTTTACCACTGGAGCAAGTGCCCTGATAGGGTTTTCCTCTGTATGACCAGTGGGTTCTGTTTTTTTTTTTTTTTTCTTTTTTGGTTCAAGGTAAGTTTTATTCCTCTTTTTGTATTTATGGATATAAGCATGGAAATAATTCATTCATATAAATACGTCTATGGGAAGGACAGAACTTTTTTTCTGTTTTATTTTTTTAAGTATTATTTATTTTTTAATTTTTGAATTTATTTTATTCATTTTTTTATACAGCAGGCTCTTATTGGTAACCTATTTTATACACATAAGTGTGTATATGTCAATCCCAGGCTCGCAATTCATCCCACCACCACCACCCTGCCACTTTCCCCCCTTGGTGTCCATACATTTGTTCTCTACATCTGTGTCTCTATTTCTGCCTTGCAAACCGGTTCATCTTTACCATTTTTCTAGGTTCCACATGTATGCGTTAATATACGATATTTGTTTTTCTCTTTCTGACTTACTTCACTCTGTATGACAGTCTCTAGATCTATCCACGTCTCTACAAATGACCCAATTTCATTCCTTTTTATGGCTGAGTAATATTCCATTTTATATATGTAGCACATCTTTTCTGTTCGTCTGTCTATGGGCATTTAGGTTGCTTCCATGACCTGGCTATTGTAAGCAGTGCTGCAATGAATATTGTGGTGAATATGTCTTTTTGAATTATGGTTTTCTCTGGGTATATGGCCAGTAGTGGGATTGCTGGGTCATATGGTAATTCTATTTTTAGTCTTTTAAGGAACCTCCATACTGTTCTCCATCGTGACTGTATCAATTTACATTCCCACAAATAGTGTAAGAGGGTTCCCTTTTCTCCACACCCTCTCCAGCATTTGTTGCTTGTAGATTTTCTGATGATGCCCATTCTAACTCGTGTGAGGCGATACCTCATTGTAGTTTTGGTTTATATTTCTCTAATAATTAGTGATGTTGAGCAGCTTTTCATGTGCTTCTTGGTCATCTGTATGTCTTCTTGGGACAAATGTCTATTTACGTCATCTGCCCATTTTTGGATTGGGTTGTTTGTTTTTTTACTGTTGAGCTGCATGAGCTGTTTATATACATTGGAGATTAATCCTTTGTCCATTGATTCGTTTGCAAATATTTTCTCCCATTGTGAGGGTTGTCTTTTCGTCTTGTTTGTAGTTTCCTTTGCTTTGCAAAAGCTTTTAGGTTTCATTTGCTCCCATATGTTTATTTTTTTTTTTATTCCATTACTCTAGGAGGTGGATCAAAAAAGATCTTGCTGTGATTTATGTCAAAGAGTATTCTTCCTATGTTTTCCTCTAAGAGTTTTATAGTGTCCGGTCTTACATTTCGGTCTCTAATCCATTTTGAGTTTATTTTTTGTGTATGGTGTTAGGGAGTGTTCTAATTTCATTCTTTTACATGTAGCTGTCCATTTTTCCCAGCACCACTTATTGAAGAGACTGTCTTTTCTCCTTTGTATACCCTTGCCTCCTTTGTCATAGATTAGTGGGCCATAGGTGTGTAGGTTTATCTCTGGGCTTTTTTTTTTTCTTTTACATCTTTATTGGAGTATAATTGCTTTACACTTGTGTGTTAGTTTCTGCTGTATAAAAAAGTGAATCAGCTGTGCGTATACATATAACACCATATCCCCTCCCTCTTGCACCTCCCTCTCACTCCCTTATCCCACCCTTTTAGGTGGTCACAAAGCACAGAGCTGATCTCCCTGTGCTATGTGGCTGCTTCCCAGTAGCTATCAATTTTACATTTGGTAGTGTATATATGTCCATACCACTCTCTCACTTTGTCCCAGCTTACCCTTCCCTCTCCCCATGTCCTCAAGTCCTTTCTCTACGTCTGTGTCCTTAATCCTTTCCTGCCCCTAGGTTCTTCATAAACTTTTTTTTTAAGATTCCATATATATGTGTTAGCATACAGTATTTGTTTTTCTCTTTCTGACTTACTTCACTCTGTAGGACAGACTCTAGATCCATCCACCTCACTAAAAGTAACTCAATTTCGTTTCTTTTTATGGCTGAATAATGTTCCATTGTATATATGTGCCACATCTTCTTTATCCATTTATCTGTTGATGGACACTTAGGTTGCTTCCATGTCCTGGCTATTGTAAATAGAGCTACAGTGAACGTTGTGGTACATGACTCTTTTTGAATTATGGTTTTCTCAGGGTAAATGTCCAGGAGTGGGTTTGCTGGGTTGTATGGTAGTTCTATTTTTAGTTTTTAAGGAACCCCCATACCGTTCTCCCTAGTGGCTATATCAATTTACATTCCCACCAACAGTGCAAGAGGGTTCCCTTTTCTCCAATAAATGCCTCTCCAGCATTTATTGTTGGTAGATTTTTTGATGATGGCCATTCTGACTGGTGTGAGGTGATACCTCACTGTAGTTTTGATTTGCATTTCTCTAATGATTAGTGATGTTCAGCATCCTTTCATGTGTTTGTTGGCAACCTGTATATCTTCTTTGGAGAAATGTCTATTTAGGTCTTCTGCCCATTTTTGGATTGGGTTGTTTGGTTTTGTGATATTGAGCTACATGAGCTGCTTTTTGGAGATTAATCCTTTGCCATTTGCTTCATTTGAAAATATTTTCTCCCATTCTGATGGTTGTCTTTTCATCTTGCTTATGTTTTCCTTTGCTGTGCAAAAGAATTTATGTTTCATTCGGTCCCATTTTTTTATTTTTGTTTTTATTTCCATTTCTCTAGGAGGTGGGTCAAAAAGGATCTTGCTGTGATTTATGTCATAGACTGTTCTGCTTATGTTTTCCTCTAAGAGTTTTATAGTGGCTGGTCTTATATTTAGGTCTCTAATCCATTTTGAGTTTATTTTTGTGTATGGTGTTAGGGAGTGTACTAATTTCATTCTTTTACATGTAACTGTCCAGTTTTCCCAGCACCACTTGCTGAAGACACTGTCTTTTCTCCATTGTATACCCTTGCCTCCTTTGTCATAGATTAGTGAACCATAGGTACGTGGGTTTATCTCTGTGCTTTCTATCCTGTTCTATTGACCTATATTTCTGTTTTTGTGTCAGTACCATATTATCTTGATTACTGTAGCTTTGCAATATAGTCTGAAGTCTGGAAGTCTGATTCCTCCAGCTCTTTTTTTTCCCCCTCAAGACTGCTTTGGCTATCCAGGGTCTTTTGTGTCTCCCTACAAATTTTAAGATTTTTTTTTCTTGTTCTGTAGAAAATGCCAAAGGTATTTTGATCGGGATTGCATTGAATCTGTAGATTGCTTTGGGTAGTATAGTCATTTTCACAATATTGATTCTTCTAATCCGAGAACATGGTATATGTCTCCATCTGTTTATATCATCTTTGATTTCTTTCATCAGTGTCTTATAGTTTTCTGAGTACAGGTCTTTTACTTCCTTAGGTAGGTTTATTCCTAGGTATTTTATTCTTTTTGTTGCAGTGGTAATGGGATTGTTTCCTTAATTTCTCTTTCTGATCTTTCATTGTTAGTGTATAGGAATGCAAGCAATTTCTGTGCATTAATTTTGTATCCTGCAACTTTACCAAATTCATTGATTAGCTCCAGTGGTTTTCTGGTGGCATCTTTAGGATTCTCTATCTATGATATCATGTCATTTGCGAACAGTGACAATTTTACTTCTTCTTTTCCTTTTTGTATTCCTTTTATTTCTTTTTCTTCTCTGATTGCCATGGCTAGGACTTCCAAAACTATGTTGAATAGCAGTGGTGAGAGTGGACATCCTCGTCTTGTTCCTGATCTTAGAGGAAACGCTTTCAGTTTTTCACCATTGAGAATGCTGTTTGCTGTGGGTTTGTCATATATGGCCTTTATTATGTTGAGGTAGTTTCCCTCTAGGCCCACACTCTGCAGAGTTTTTATCGTAAATGAGTGTTGAATTTTCTCAAAATCTTTTCCTTCATCTATTGAGATGATCATATGCTTTTATTCTACAATTTGTTAATATGGTGTATCACATTGATTTGTGTATATTGAAGAATCCTTGCATCCCTGGGATAAACCCCACTTGATCATGGTGTATGATCCTTTTAATGTGTTGTTCGATTCTGTTTGCTAGTATTTTGTTGAGGATTTTTACATCTATATTCATCAGTGATATTGGTCTATAATTTTCTTTCCTTGTAGTATCTCTGTCTGATTTTGGTATCAGGGTGATGGTGGTCTCATAGAATGAGTTTGGGAGTGTTCCTTCCCCTGCAATTGTTTTGAAGAATTTGAGAAGGTTGGGTGTTAGCTCTTCTCTAAATGTTTGATAGAATTCACCTGTGATGCCATCTGGTTCTGGACTTTTGTTTGTTGGAAGATTTTTAATCACAGTTTCAATTTCATTGCTTGTGATAGGTTTGTTCATATTTTCTATTTCTTCCTGGTTCAGTCTTAGAAGGTTATCCCTTTCTAAGAATTTGTCCATTTCTTCCAGATTGTCCATTTTATTGGCCTAGAGTTGCTTGTAGTAGTCTCTTAGGATGCTTTGTATTCCTGTGGTGTCTGTTGTAACTTCTGCTTTTTCACTTCTAATTTTGTTGATTTGCGTCCTCTCCCTCTTTTTCTGGAGTCTGGCTAAAGGTTGATCATTTTTGCTTATCTTCTCAAAGAACCAGCTTTTAGTTTTATTGATCTTTGCTTTCGTTTTCTTTGTTTCTATTTCATTTATTTCTGCTCTGATCTTTATGATTTCTTTCCTTCTACTAACTTTGGGTTTTGTTCTTCTTTCTCTAGTTCCTCTAGGTGTAAGGTTAGATTGTTTATTTGAGATTTTTCTTGTTTCTTGAGGTAGGCTTGTATTGCTATAAACTTCCCTCTTAGAACTCCTTTTGCTGCATCCCATAGGTTTTGGATCATCGTGTTTTTGTTGTCATTTGTCTCTAGGTAGTTTTTGATTTCCTCTTTGATTTCTTCAGTGATCTCTTGGTTATTTAGTAACGTATTGTTTAGCCTCCATGTGTGTGTGTTTTTTACGGTTTTTTCCGTGTAATTGATTTCTAATCTCATAGCATTGTGGTCGGAACAGCTGCTTGATATGATTTCAGTTTTCTTAAATTTACTGAGGCTTTATCTGTGACCCAAGATGTGATCTATCCTGGAGAATGTTCCGTGTGCAGTTGAGAAGAACGTGTAATCTGCTGTTTTTGGATGGAATGTCCTATAAATATCAACTAACTCTATCTGGTCTATTGTGTCATTTAAAGCTTGTGTTTCCTTATTAATTTTCTGTCTGGCTGATCTCCACTGGTGTAAGTGAGCTGTTAAAGTCCCCCGCTATTATTGTGTTACTGTCGATTTCCTCTTTTATAGCTGTTAGCAGTTGCCTTATACATTGAGCTGCTCCTATTTTGGGTACATATATATTTATAATTGTTATATCTTCTTCTTGGATTGGTCCCCTGACCATTATGTAGTGTCTTTCCTTGTCTCTTGTAACATTCTTTATTTTAAAGTCTATTTTATCTGATATGAGTATTGCTACTCCAGCTTTCTTTTGATTTTCATTTGCATAGAATATATTTTTCCATCGCCTCACTTTGAGTCTGTATGTGTCCCTAGGTCTGAAATGGATCTCTTGTAGACAGCATATATATGGGTCTTGTTTTTGTATCCATTCAGCGAGCCTGTGTCTTTTGGTTGGAACATGTAGTGCATTCACGTTTAAGGTAATTATCGATATGTATGTTCCTACTACTATTTTCTTAATTGTTATGGGTTTGTCTTGGTGGGTCCTTTTCTTCTCTTGTGTTTCCCACTTAGAGAAGTTCCTTTAGCATTTGGTGTAGAGCTGGTTTCATGGTGCTGAATTCTCTTAGCTTTTGCTTGTCTGTAAGGCTTTTGATTTCTCCATCAAATCTGAATGAGCTCTTTACAGGGTGGAGTACTCTTGGTTGTAGGTTCTTCCCTTTCATCACTTTAAATTTATCATGCCACTTCCTTCTGGCTTGTAGATTTTCTGCTGAGAAATCAGTTGTTATCCTTATGGGAGTTCCCTTGTATGTTATTTGTCATTTTTCCCTCGCTGCTTTCAATCATTTTTCTTTGTCGTTAATTTTTGTCAATTTGATTGCTATGTGTCTTGTCATTTTTCTCCTTTGGTTTATCCTGCCTGGGACACTCTGTGCTTCTGGACTTGGGTGGCTATTTCTTTTCCCATGCTAGGGAAGTTTTTGACCATAATCTCTTCAAATATATTCTCGGGTCCTTTCTCTCTCTCTTCTCCTTCTGGGACCCCTATAATGCGAATGTTGTTGCGTTTAATGTTGTGCCAGAGGACTCTTGGGGTGTCTTCGTTTGTTTTCATTCTTTTTCTTTATTCTGTTCCATGGCAGTGATTTCCACCTTTCTGTCTTCCAGGTCACTTATCCGTTCTTCTGCCACAGTTATTCTGCTACTGATTCCTTCTAGTGTATTTTTCATTTCAGTTATTCCATTGTTCACCTCTGTTTGTTTGTTCTTTAATTCTTCTAGGTGTTTGTTCCTTAATTCTTCTAGGTCTTTGTTAAACATTTCTTGCATCTTCTCGATCTTTGCCTCCTTTCTTTTTCCAAGGTCTTGGCTCAACTTCACTATCATTATTCTGAATTCTTTTTCTGGAAGGTTCCCTATCTCCACCTCATTTCGTTTTTTTTCTGGGGTTTTATCTTGTTCCTTGATCTGGTATAAAGTCCTCTGCCTTTTCATTTTGTCTATCTTTCTGTGAATGTGGTTTTCCTTCCACAGGCTGCAGAATTGTAGTTCTTCTTGCTTCTGCTGTCTGCTCTCCGGTGGATGAGTCTATCTTAGAGGCTTGTGCAAGCTTCCTGATGGGAGGGACTGGTGGTGGGTAGAGCTGGGTGTTGCTTTGGTGGGCAGAGCTTTAATCCGCTTGTCTACGGATTAAATAAAACTTTAATAAAAAGTTTAATCCGCTTGTCTGCTGATGCATGGGGCTGGGTTCCCTCCCTGTTGGTTGTTTGGCCTGAGGCGACCCAGCCCTGGAGCCTACCTTGCTCTTGGTGGGGCTAATGGCGGACTCTGGGAGGGCTCACACCAAGGAGTATTTCCCAGAACTTCTGCTGCCAGTGTCGTTGTCCTCACGGTGAGCCACAGCCACAGCCACCACCTGCCTCTGCAGGAGACCCTCTAAAAGTAGCAGGTAGTTCTGGTCATTCTCCTACAGGGTCACTGCTCCTTCCCCTGGGTCCTGATGTGCACACTACTTTGTGTGTGCCCTCCAAGAGTGGAGTATCTGAGTGGAGTTGAGACTCTGAGACTCTGTGTGGAGTTGCACAGACTCTGGGTCCTGTGAAGCTTCGATGTTTTGTGATTCTAGAAATCCTATAGGAGACGGTCCACAGCAGGTGACGCTAATGTTGTCAGTAGAGGTGTTGAAGCCAAAGATCTGCAGTTCCAACTAGAGGTGCCGATGTACATACAGGACAAAATCATCTCGTGTGAATGTAGTTCAGGCATGTTTAAGATGAATGCAGTCATGTTAATGCCTACCATATTCTATCTTGAGCCTCTCCTCAGGGACCCCCTCCTCAGTTCCTGAGGCTCCTGTAAGTCATGTACAGGGGACTGGAGAGTGGGCTCTGTCCAGTCTGAGCCCTGAGTTACCCTGTGTGTATCTTAGGATACTTTGTATTTCTGTGGTGTCTGTTGTAACATCATCTCTTTCATTTCAGATTTATTTGGGCCCTCTCTTTTTAAAAAAACATACTACTGTTGTCTTTTATTCTCTACAGAAGCTTAATAAGTGTTTGATCTACTATCCTTACCCTATGTATACTTTTTGCAGTGAGATTTTTACTTTTCTTTGTTTCCTTGTTACTATCAATAATTAGTGAGACTTCTTTTAAGCTACCTTCAACATTGCTTATAAAGCTGCTTTATTAGTGATGACAGAGCCTTAATGGAAGTCATGTTCTGGTTGTAAATTAGAATGCAATGTGCCAGCAAATAGCCCCTTAAGTTTATGTCTCATTACTTCTTGTTCTTTTTTTAATTTAATTTTTATTTTTTGTCAGAGCAAATTTAATTAAAATGTTTTGTTTCTTCTAGGTGTGAAAGATGTGGTTCTTTTAAACATATACATATATCTATTCTTCTTTGGATCATTTTCCCATGTAGGTTATGACACGATGTTGAGTAGTCTTGTCTTGGTATTACGTAGGTCTTTGGTGATTACATATTTCACATGTGTTTCTATATCTATCTTAACCCCAATATCCTAATGTATCCAATCCTCACACCTTTCCATTTGGTGAACCATAAGTTTGTTTAATGAATCTGTGATTGCATTTCTCTGTGGAAATATCTTCATTGGTATCAATGTTTAGCTAAGACCTATAAGTGATATTATAGGATATGTGTCTTTTGCTTTCTGACTTAGTACAATTTGCCTGATTACCTCAAGAATCATACATGGTGCTGCAAATGGCACTGTTTCATTTTTTTCCCTGGCTAATATTCCATCTGTACGTGTACCAGTTCTTCTTTGGGCACGCACCTCTTGATGGACTTTCTGGTTGCCTCCATGTCTTGGCTATTGTAATACTGCTGCAATGCACATTTGCTTGTCTGTGTCTTTCCAGTTATGTCTTCTTATGTTATAGGCCAAGGAGTGGGCTTGCTGTATCATATGGTAGCTCAGTGTGTATGTTTTATAGGCACCACCATTCAGTTCTCATTAGTGGCTCTTTCCAGGTTACGTCCCACTTAAAATTGAGGGTATGCATTTCTCCAAAACACCTTCAATATTTATTGTTTGTAGTTTTCTTGCTGATGGTCATTCTAACAGGTGCGAGCTGATACCTATCTGTGATTGAATTTGCATGTGTCCCATAATCTGTTAAAACTGAGCTTTAAAGCATGCCCTTTTTATTTATCAAACTGTGATTACAGCTTAGTTCTTCAAAGTGTTTTCTTAAAGTAAGTGTCACATTTTGAAAATTTTTGGCCATTACCTCCCTCAAGACATTTTGAGGGCACGTTTCATTTCTGGCCCTGAAGTACTTGTTCATATGAAGTGACCATTAGCACAGGTTTTAAAGCTGCTTTTGCAGGTAACGGCCAGAGGGTGGCAGTCTTTCTACGTTCCCAATCTGGTAAATAGGGAAAGAGACCTTCAGCCCCAAGAGTGTCCAGCTTTATTTCTCATCCAGCTGTGGGTCTAGATATGGTCACACCAGGTTGCATCACAGCCCCGGAACGAATTATGTAAAAATTTCTCCCTCTATCACTGTCTTTGTTTTTTGGGATTTTAAAGTAATTTATTTTTATAATGGGGTTTACCTGATTTTCACTGCTGTGTTTATGCCCCTTTACACCCACTTGATTCACTTACAGAGAGACATCAATACATAGGTTTTAAGATTATTACTAGTCAGATATATACTTGTTCGTTGAATAGGGGATGTTGCATCCACTTCACTGAGCAAGGAATAGGTCTTGTCTATTACATATTGGTTTTATGGATCGGTATTTGAGCTAATATGAAACCCTTGATTTATGCATCACCCAACCTCACCTTTCCCGTTAAGCAGCCATAGTGTGTTTTCTAAATGTGTGACTCTGTTCTGTTTTGTAATTCAGTTCAAGTGTAACGGTTTTTACATTCCCTCTATAAGTGATACCTTATGAGAAGTGTCCTTTTCTGTGTGACTTATTTCACTTAGAATCGTCGTACCTAAATCCACTCATCATGCTGCTACTAGCCTTATGACATTGATTTCATGGCTGAGTGATATTCCATTGTACATAAGGACCACAACTTCTTTATCCATTTTTCTCTTTCCTGGGATATTTAAGTTGGAATGAAGTGGAGGTCCTTGTCAACAGAGCAGCCCTAAACTTTGGGGTGCTTGTGTCTTGCTGATTTTTCATTTTCCCAATTTATACCCCCATGAGTGGAAGTGCCCTATGCTCTCTAAGCTGTGTTTTTTAGATGTTTCAGGACACACCGTACATTTCTCCAGAGTGGTTGTTGGCAATTTACATCCCGCCCATCAGTGTAGCAAGGCTCCCATTTCTCCATGGCCTGTCCTGCATTTCTGCTTTTGAGACTTTTTTCAGCATGGCCCTTTTGACCGATGGGGAGCGAGTCTTCTTTGTAGCCCTGATTTGCCTTTCCAGGTTGCTTGGTTGGCCAAAAAGGGCGTATGCGTTTTTTCCTGAATATATTCAGGAAAAAACGCATACGCCCTTTTTGGCCAAGGGCATCATTGTCAAAGTTTTCCCGCTTTTCATGTGCTTTAAAGGCGATTCGACTCTACCTCCTGAAATCTGTTTCCTGCAATTCTGCCTTGATTTCAAATCCTCTTCTTTGCCTTCCCTCAATATATTTGTGGACGAGAGTTATCATTTATAACTCTGCAGGTTTGTGAATTGCAGTGCCCTGAAGCTCCATTTTACAACTCGCTTTTTTGGGAGCTGGCCGAAAAAGCGCAGGATGGCTTCAGGCCCTGTTCTGGTTCCGGGGTCCGGGTGAGCCTGTGGTTAATTCTTCTTCCTGATGGGAAAATAGAGTGACCTGTGCCTGTCACAACACCAAGAGCTAGTCTCTCACTGGTTCCCCGTCTACCCGTTCAACCTCAGGACTAATTGCAACCTGTACGGAACAGGAGGTTAAAGGTGCTGATGCTCCAAGTAGGGAGATTGTTAGTAAAGCGGCTGGAATGGCGAACCCGGGCACAAGGAGAAGGGAAATGAGGTGCGTTTTAGAAACCTTTCCCCATCACATGATGTACCATCTTTTTGTTTTCTCATGCATGTTTTCGATGTAGGAATATGCCCTTGAACCTGGAGATTTGGGACCCATGCGATGGGTACCACACAGTATTACTTTAAAGGGTCTGCGTTTGCTCACCCAACCTCACCAAACCTCTCAGCCCCAAGAGTGTCCACCCTTATGTCTCATCCAGCTGTGGGTCTAGATATGGTCAATCCAGGTTGCATCACAGCCCCTGAACGCATTGTGTAAAAATTTCTCTCTCTTTCACTGTCTTTGTTTCATGGGTTTTTCGAAGTAATTTATTTTTATAATGGGGTTTAGCTGCTTTTCACTGCTGTGTTTATGCCGCTTTACACCCACTTGACACACTAACAGAGAGATATCAGTACATAGGTTTTAAGATTATTACTAGTCAGATATATTCTTGTGCGGTGAATAGGGCGTGTTGAGTCCAGTTCTCTGAGCAAGGAGTAGGTCTTGTCTATTACATATTGGGTTTATGGAACGGTATCTGAGCTAATTTGATACCCTTGTTTTATGTATCACCCCACCTCACCTTTCCCGTTAAGCAGCCATAGTGTGTTTTCTGCATGTGTGACTCTGTTCTGTTTTGTAATTCAGTTCAAGTGTAACGGTTTTTACATTCCCTCTATAAGTGATACCTTATGAGAAGTGTCCTTTTCTGTGTGACGTATTTCACTTAGAATCGTCGTACCTAAATCCACTCATCATGCTGCTACTGGCCTTATGACATTGATTTCATGGCTGAGTGATATTCCATTGTACATAAGGGCCACAACTTCTTTATCCATTTTTCTCTTTCCTGGGATATTGAAGGTGGAATGAAGTGGAGGTCCTTGTCAACAGAGCAGCCCTAAACTTTGGGGTGCTTGTGTCTTGCTGATTTTTCATTTTCCCAATTTATACCCCCATGAGTGGAAGTGACCTATGCTCTCTAAGCTGTGTTTTTTAGATGTTTCAGGACACACCGTACACTTCTCCAGAGTGGCTGTTGGCAATTTACATCCCGCCCATCAGTGTAGCAAGGCTCCCATTTCTCCATGGCCTGTCCTGCATTTCTGGTTTTGAGACTTTTTTCAGCATGGCCCTTTTGACCGATGGGGAGCGAGTCTTCTTTGTAGCCCTGATTTGCCTTTCCAGGTTGCTTGGTTGGCCAAAAAGGGCGTATGCGTTTTTTCCTGAATATATTCAGGAAAAAACGCATACGCCCTTTTTGGCCAAGGGCATCATTGTCAACGTTTTGCCGCTTTTCATGTGCTTTAAAGGCGATTCGAATCTACCTCCTGAAATCTGTTTCCTGCAATTCTGCCTTGATTTCAAATCCTCTTCTTTGCCTTCCCTCAATATATTTGTGGACGAGAGTTATCATTTATAACTCTGCAGGTTTGTGAATTGCAGTGCCCTGAAGCTCCATTTTACAACTCGCTTTTTTTGGGAGCTGGCCGCAAAAGCGCAGGATGGCTTCAGGCCCTGTTCTGGTTCCAGGGTCCGGGTGAGCCTGTGGTTAATTCTTCTTCCTGATGGGAAAATAGAGTGACCTGTGCCTGTCACAACACCAAGAGCTAGTCTCTCACTGGTTCCCCGTCTACCCGTTCAACCTCAGGACTAATTGCAACCTGTACGGAACAGGAGGTTAAAGGTGCTGATGCTCCAAGTAGGGAGATTGTTAGTAAAGCGGCTGGAATGGCGAACCCGGGCACAAGGAGAAGAGAAATGAGGTGCGTTTTAGAAACCTTTCCCCATCACATGGTGTACCAACTTTTTGTTTTCTCATGGATGGTTTCGATGTAGGAATATGGCCTTGAACCTGGAGATTTGGGACCCATGCGATGGGTACCACGCAGTATTACTTTAAAGGGTCTGCGTTTGCTCACCCAACCTCACCAAACCTCTCAGCCCCAAGAGTGTCCACCCTTATGTCTCATCCAGCTGTGGGTCTAGATATGGTCAATCCTGGTTGCATCACAGCCCCTGAACGCATTGTGTAAGAATTTCTCTCTCTTTCACTGTCTTTGTTTCATGGGTTTTTCGAAGTAATTTATTTTTATAATGGGGTTTAGCTGCTTTTCACTGCTGTGTTTATGCCGCTTTACACTCACTTGACACACTAACAGAGAGATATCAATACATAGGTTTTAAGATTATTACTAGTCAGATATATTCTTGTGCGGTGAATAGGGCGTGTTGAGTCCAGTTCTCTGAGCAAGGAGTAGGTCTTGTCTATTACATATTGGGTTTATGGAACGGTATCTGAGATAATTTGAAACCCTTGTTTTATGTATCACCCCACCTCACCTTTCCCGTTAAGCAGCCATAGTGTGTTTTCTGCATGTGTGACTCTGTTCTGTTTTGTAATTCAGTTCAAGTGTAACGGTTTTTACATTCCCTCTATAAGTGATACCTTATGAGATGTGTCCTTTTCTGTGTGACTTATTTCACTTAGAATCGTCGTACCTAAATCCACTCATCATGCTTCTACTAGCCTTATGACATTGATTTCATGGCTGAGTGATATTCCATTGTACATAAGGACCACAACTTCTTTATCCATTTTTCTCTTTCCTGGGATATTGAAGGTGGAATGAAGTGGAGGTCCTTGTCAACAGAGCAGCCCTAAACTTTGGGGTGCTTGTGTCTTGCTGATTTTTCATTTTCCCAATTTATACCCCCATGAGTGGAAGTGCCCTATGCTCTCTAAGCTGTGTTTTTTAGATGTTTCAGGACACACCGTACACTTCTCCAGAGTGGCTGTTGGCAATTTACATCCCGCCCATCAGTGTAGCAAGGCTCCCATTTCTCCATGGCCTGTCCTGCATTTCTGGTTTTGAGACTTTTTTCAGCATGGCCCTTTTGACCGATGGGGAGCGAGTCTTCTTTGTAGCCCTGATTTGCCTTTCCAGGTTGCTTGGTTGGCCAAAAAGGGCGTATGCGTTTTTTCCTGAATATATTCAGGAAAAAACGCATACGCCCTTTTTGGCCAAGGGCATCATTGTCAACGTTTTGCCGCTTTTCATGTGCTTTAAAGGCGATTCGAATCTACCTCCTGAAATCTGTTTCCTGCAATTCTGCCTTGATTTCAAATCCTCTTCTTTGCCTTCCCTCAATATATTTGTGGACGAGAGTTATCATTTATAACTCTGCAGGTTTGTGAATTGCAGTGCCCTGAAGCTCCATTTTACAACTCGCTTTTTTGGGAGCTGGCCGCAAAAGCGCAGGATGGCTTCAGGCCCTGTTCTGGTTCCGGGGTCCGGGTGAGCCTGTGGTTAATTCTTCTTCCTGATGGGAAAATAGAGTGACCTGTGCCTGTCACAAAACCAAGAGCTAGTCTCTCACTGGTTCCCCGTCTACCCGTTCAACCTCAGGACTAATTGCAACCTGTACGGAACAGGAGGTTAAAGGTGCTGATGCTCCAAGTAGGGAGATTGCTAGTAAGGCGGCTGGAATGGCGAACCCGGGCACAAGGAGATGAGAAATGAGGTGCGTTTTAGAAACCTTTCCCCATCACATGGTGTACCATCTTCTGGGTTTCTCATGCATGTTTTCGATGTAGGAAGATGCCCTTGAACCTGGAGATTTGGGACCCATGCGATGGGTACCACGCAGTATTACTTTAAAGGGTCTGCGTTTGCTCACCCAACCTCACCAAACCTCTCAGCCCCAAGCGTGTCCACCCTTATGTCTCATCCAGCTGTGGGTCTAGATATGGTCAATCCAGGTTGCATCACAGCCCCTGATCGCATTGGGTAAGAATTTCTCTCTCTTTCACTGTCTTTGTTTCATGGGTTTTTCAAAGTAATTTATTTTTATAATGGGGTTTAGCTGCTTTTCACTGCTGTGTTTATGCCGCTTTACACCCACTTGACACACTAACAGAGAGATATCAATACATAGGTTTTAATATTATTACTAGTCAGATATATTCATGTGCGGTGAATAGGGCGTGTTGAGTCCAGTTCTCTGAGCAAGGAGTAGGTCTTGTCTATTACATATTGGGTTTATGGAACGGTATCTGAGCTAATTTGAAACCCTTGGTTTATGTATCACCCCACCTCACCTTTCCCTTTAAGCAGCCATAGTGTGTTTTCTGCACGTGTGACTGTGTTCTGTTTTGTAATTCAGTTCAAGTGTAACGGATTTTACATTCCCTCTATAAGTGATACCTTATGAGAAGTGTCCTTTGCTGTGTGACTTATTTCACTTAGAATTGTCGTACCTAAATCCACTCATCATGCTGCTACTAGCCTTATGACATTGATTTCATGGCTGAGTGATATTCCATTGTACATAAGGACCACAACTTCTTTATCCATTTTTCTCTTTCCTGGGATATTTAAGGTGGAATGAAGTGGAAGTCATTGTCAACAGAGCATCCCTAAACTTTGGGGTGCTTGTGTCTTGCTGATTTTTCATTTTCCCAATTTATACCCCCATGAGTGGAAGTGCCCTATGCTCTCTAAGCTGTGTTTTTTAGATGTTTCAGGACTCACCGTACACTTCTCCACAGTGGCTGTTGGCAATTTACATCCCGCCCATCAGAGTAGCAAGGCTCCCATTTCTCCATGGCCTGTCCTGCATTTCTGGTTTTGACACGTTTTTCAGCATGGCCCTTTTGACCGATGGGTAGCGAGTCTTCTTTGTAGCCCTGATTTGCCTTTCCAGGTTGCTTGGTTGGCCAAAAAGGGCGTATGCGTTTTTTCCTGAATATATTCAGGAGAAAACGCATACGCCCTTTTAGGCCAAGGGCATCTTTTTCAACGTTTTGCCGCTTTTCATGTGCTTTAAAGGCGATTCGAATCTACCTCCTGAAATCTGTTTCCTGCAATTCTGCCTTGATTTCAAATCCTCTTCTTTGCCTTCCCTCAATATATCTGTGGACGAGAGTTATCATTTATAACTCTGCAGGTTTGTGAATTGCAGTGCCCAGAACCTCCATTTTACAACTCGCTTTTTTGGGGGCTGGCCGCAAAAGCGCATGATGTATTCACGCCCTGTTCTTGTTCCGGGGGGCAGGCTGAGCCTGTGGTTAATTCTTCTTCCTGATGGGAAAATAGAGTGACCTGTGCCTGTGTCCACACCAAGAGCTAGTCTCTCATTGGTTCCCCGTCTTCCCGTTCATCCTCAGGACAAATTGCAACCTGTACGGAACACGAGGTTAAAGGTGCTGATGCTCCAAGTAGGGAGGTTGCTAGTAAAGTGGCTGGAATGGCGAACCCGGGCACAAGGAGATGAGAAATGAGGTTCGTTTTAGAAACCTTTCCCCATCACACGGTGTACCATCTTCTGGGTTTCTCTTGCATGATTTCGATGTAGGAAGATGCCCTTGAACCTGGAGATTTGGGACCCATGGGACGGGTACCACGCAGTATTACTTTAAAGGGTCTGCGTTTGCTCACCCAACCTCACCAAACCTCTCAGCCCCAAGAGTGTCCACCCTTATGTCTCATCCAGCTGTGGGTCTAGATATGGTCAATCCAGGTTGCATCACAGCCCCCGAACGCATTGTGTAAGAATTTCTCTCTCTTTCACTGTCTTTGTTTCATGGGTTTTTCGAAGTAATTTATTTTTATAATGGGGCTTAGCTGCTTTTCACTGCTGTGTTTATGCCGCTTTACACCCACTTGACACACTAACAGAGAGATATCAATACATAGGTTTTAAGATTATTACTAGTCAGATATATTCTTGTGCGGTGAATAGGGCGTGTTGAGTCCAGTTCTCTGAGCAAGGAGTAGGTCTTGTCTATTACATATTGGGTTTATGGAACGGTATCTGAGATAATTTGATACCCTTGTTTTATGTATCACCCCACCTCACCTTTCCCGTTAAGCAGCCATAGTGTGTTTTCTGCATGTGTGACTCTGTTCTGTTTTGTAATTCAGTTCAAGTGTAACGGTTTTTACATTCCCTCTATAAGTGATACCTTATGAGAAGTGTCCTTTTCTGTGTGACGTATTTCACTTAGAATCGTCGTACCTAAATCCACTCATCATGCTGCTACTAGCCTTATGACATTGATTTCATGGCTGAGTGATATTCCATTGTACATAAGGACCACAACTTCTTTATCCATTTTTCTCTTTCCTGGGATATTGAAGGTGGAATGAAGTGGAGGTCCTTGTCAACAGAGCAGCCCTAAACTTTGGGGTGCTTGTGTCTTGCGGATTTTTCATTTTCCCAATTTATACCCCCATGAGTGGAAGTGACCTATGCTCTCTAAGCTGTGTTTTTTAGATGTTTCAGGAAACACCGTACACTTCTTCAGAGTGGCTGTTGGCAATTTACATCCCGCCCATCAGTGTAGCAAGGCTCCCATTTCTCCATGGCCTGTCCTGCATTTCTGGTTTTGAGACTTTTTTCAGCATGGCCCTTTTAACCGATGGGTAGCGAGTCTTCTTTGTATCGCTGACTTGCCTTTCCAGGTTGCTTGGTTGGCCAAAAAGGGCGTATGCGTTTTTTCCTGAATATATTCAGGAAAAAACGCATACGCCCTTTTTGGCCAAGGGCATCATTGTCAACGTTTTCCCGCTTTTCATGTGCTTTAAAGGCGATTCGAATCTACCTCCTGAAATCTGTTTCCTGCAATTCTGCCTTGATTTCAAATCCTCTTCGTTGCCTTCCCTCAATATATTTGTGGACGAGAGTTATCATTTATAACTCTGCAGGTTTGTGAATTGCAGTGCCCTGGAGCTCCATTTTACAACTCGCTTTTTTGGGAGCTGGCCGCAAAAGCGCAGGATGGCTTCAGGCCCTGTTCTGGTTCCGGGGTCCGGGTGAGCCTGTGGTTAATTCTTCTTCCTGATGGGAAAATAGAGTGACCTGTGCCTGTCACAACACCAAGAGCTAGTCTCTCACTGGTTCCCCGTCTACCCGTTCAACCTCAGGACTAATTGCAACCTGTACGGAACAGGAGGTTAAAGGTGCTGATGCTCCAAGTAGGGAGATTGTTAGTAAAGCGGCTGGAATGGCGAACCCGGGCACAAGGAGAAGAGAAATGAGGTGCGTTTTAGAAACCTTTCCCCATCACATGATGTACCATCTTTTTGTTTTCTCATGCATGTTTTCGATGTAGGAATATGCCCTTGAACCTGGAGATTTGGGACCCATGCGATGGGTACCACACAGTATTACTTTAAAGGGTCTGCGTTTGCTCACCCAACCTCACCAAACCTCTCAGCCCCAAGAGTGTCCACCCTTATGTCTCATCCAGCTGTGGGTCTAGATATGGTCAATCCTGGTTGCATCACAGCCCCTGAACGCATTGTGTAAGAATTTCTCTCTCTTTCACTGTCTTTGTTTCATGGGTTTTTCGAAGTAATTTATTTTTATAATGGGGTTTAGCTGCTTTTCACTGCTATGTTTATGCCGCTTTACACCCACTTGACACACTAACAGAGAGATATCAATACATAGGTTTTAAGATTATTACTACTCAGATATATTCTTGTGCGGTGAATAGGGCGTGTTGAGTCCAGTTCTCTGAGCAAGGAGTAGGTCTTGTCTATTACATATTGGGTTTATGGAACGGTATCTGAGCTAATTTGATACCCTTGTTTTATGTATCACCCCACCTCACCTTTCCCGTTAAGCAGCCATAGTGTGTTTTCTGCATGTGTGACTCTGTTCTGTTTTGTAATTCAGTTCAAGTGTAACGGTTTTTACATTCCCTCTATAAGTGATACCTTATGAGAAGTGTCCTTTTCTGTGTGACGTATTTCACTTAGAATCGTCGTACCTAAATCCACTCATCATGCTGCTACTAGCCTTATGACATTGATTTCATGGCTGAGTGATATTCCATTGTACATAAGGACCACAACTTCTTTATCCATTTTTCTCTTTCCTGGGATATTGAAGGTGGAATGAAGTGGAGGTCCTTGTCAACAGAGCAGCCCTAAACTTTGGGGTGCTTGTGTCTTGCTGATTTTTCATTTTCCCAATTTATACCCCCATGAGTGGAAGTGACCTATGCTCTCTAAGCTGTGTTTTTTAGATGTTTCAGGACACACCGTACACTTCTCCAGAGTGGCTGTTGGCAATTTACATCCCGCCCATCAGTGTAGCAAGGCTCCCATTTCTCCATGGCCTGTCCTGCATTTCTGGTTTTGAGACTTTTTTCAGCATGCCCCTTTTGACCGATGGGTAGCGAGTCTTCTTTGTATCGCTGACTTGCCTTTCCAGGTTGCTTGGTTGGCCAAAAAGGGCGTATGCGTTTTTACCTGAATATATTCAGGAAAATACGCATACGCCCTTTTTAGCCAAGGGCATCATTGTCAACGTTTTGCCGCTTTTCATGTGCTTTAAAGGTGATTCGAATCTGCCTCCTGAAATCTGTTTCCTGCAATTCTGCCTTGATTTCAAATCCTCTTCTTTGCCTTCCCTCAATATATTTGTGGACGAGAGTTGTCATTTATAACTCTGCAGGTTTGTGATTTGCAGTGCCCTGAAGCTCCATTTTACAACTCGCTTTTTTGGGAGCTGGCCGCAAAAGCGCAGGATGGCTTCAGGCCCTGTTCTGGTTCCGGGGTCATGGTGAGCCTGTGGTTAATTCTTCTTCCTGATGGGAAAATAGGGTGACCTGTGCCTGTCCCAACACCAAGAGCTAGTCTCTCACTGGTTCCCCATCTACCCGTTCATCCTCAGGACAAATTGCAACCTGTACGGAACAGGAGGTTAAAGGTGCTGATGCTCCAAGTAGGGAGATTGTTAGTAAAGCAGCTGGAATGGCGAACCCGGGCACAAGGAGAAGAGAAATGAGGTGAGTTTTAGAAACCTTTCCCCATCACATGGTGTACCAACTTTTTGTTTTCTCATGGATGTTTTCGATGTAGGAATATGGCCTTGAACCTGTAGATTTGGGACCCATGCGAAGGGTACCACGCAGTATTACTTTAAAGGGTCTGCGTTTGCTCACCCAACCTCACCAAACCTCTCAGCCCCAAGAGTGTCCACCCTTATGTCTCATCCAGCTGTGGGTCTAGATATGGTCAATCCAGGTTGCATCACAGCCCCTGAACGCATTGTGTAAGAATTTCTCTCTCTTTCACTGTCTTTGTTTCATGGGTTTTTCGAAGTAATTTATTTTTATAATGGGGTTTAGCTGCTTTTCACTGCTGTGTTTATGCCGCTTTACACCCACTTGACACACTAACAGAGAGATATCAATACATAGGTTTTAAGATTATTACTAGTCAGATATATTCTTGTGCGGTGAATAGGGCGTGTTGAGTCCAGTTCTCTGAGCAAGGAGTAGGTCTTGTCTATTACATATTGGGTTTATGGAACGGTATCTGAGATAATTTGAAACCCTTGTTTTATGTATCACCCCACCTCACCTTTCCCGTTAAGCAGCCATAGTGTGTTTTCTGCATGTGTGACTCTGTTCTGTTTTCTAATTCAGTTCAAGTGTAATGGTTTTTACATTCCCTCTATAAGTGATACCTTATGAGATGTGTCCTTTTCTGTGTGACTTATTTCACTTAGAATCGTCGTACCTAAATCCACTCATCATGCTTCTACTAGCCTTATGACATTGATTTCATGGCTGAGTGATATTCCATTGTACATAAGGACCACAACTTCTTTATCCATTTTTCTCTTTCCTGGGATATTGAAGGTGGAATGAAGTGGAGGTCCTTGTCAACAGAGCAGCCCTAAACTTTGGGGTGCTTGTGTCTTGCTGATTTTTCATTTTCCCAATTTATACCCCCATGAGTGGAAGTGCCCTATGCTCTCTAAGCTGTGCTTTTTAGATGTTTCAGGACACACCGTACACTTCTCCAGAGTGGCTGTTGGCAATTTACATCCCGCCCATCAGTGTAGCAAGGCTCCCATTTCTCCATGGCCTGTCCTGCATTTCTGGTTTTGAGACTTTTTTCAGCATGGCCCTTTTGACCGATGGGGAGCGAGTCTTCTTTGTAGCCCTGATTTGCCTTTCCAGGTTGCTTGGTTGGCCAAAAAGGGCGTATGCGTTTTTTCCTGAATATATTCAGGAAAAAACGCATACGCCCCTTTTGGCCAAGGGCATCATTGTCAACGTTTTCCCGCTTTTCATGTGCTTTAAAGGCGATTCGAATCTACCTCCTGAAATCTGTTTCCTGCAATTCTGCCTTGATTTCAAATCCTCTTCTTTGCCTTCCCTCAATATATTTGTGGACGAGAGTTATCATTTATAACTCTGCAGGTTTGTGAATTGCAGTGCCCTGAAGCTCCATTTTACAACTCGCTTTTTTGGGAGCTGGCCGCAAAAGCGCAGGATGGCTTCAGGCCCTGTTCTGGTTCCGGGGTCCGGGTGAGCCTGTGGTTAATTCTTCTTCCTGATGGGAAAATAGAGTGACCTGTGCCTGTCACAACACCAAGAGCTAGTCTCTCACTGGTTCCCCGTCTACCCGTTCAACCTCAGGACTAATTGCAACCTGTACGGAACAGGAGGTTAAAGGTGCTGATGCTCCAAGTAGGGAGATTGTTAGTAAAGCGGCTGGAATGGCGAACCCGGGCACAAGGAGAAGAGAAATGAGGTGCGTTTTAGAAACCTTTCCCCATCACATGATGTACCATCTTTTTGTTTTCTCATGCATGTTTTCGATGTAGGAATATGCCCTTGAACCTGGAGATTTGGGACCCATGCGATGGGTACCACACAGTATTACTTTAAAGGGTCTGCGTTTGCTCACCCAACCTCACCAAACCTCTCAGCCCCAAGAGTGTCCACCCTTATGTCTCATCCAGCTGTGGGTCTAGATATGGTCAATCCAGGTTGCATCACAGCCCCTGAATGCATTGTGTAAGAATTTCTCTCTCTTTCACTGTCTTTGTTTCATGGGTTTTTCGAAGTAATTTATTTTTATAATGGGGTTTAGCTGCTTTTCACTGCTGTGTTTATGCCGCTTTACACCCACTTGACACACTAACAGAGAGATATCAATACATAGGTTTTAAGATTATTACTAGTCAGATATATTCTTGTGCGGTGAATAGGGCGTGTTGAGTCCAGTTCTCTGAGCAAGGAGTAGGTCTTGTCTATTACATATTGGGTTTATGGAACGGTATCTGAGCTAATTTGAAACCCTTGTTTTATGTATCACCCCACCTCACCTTTCCCGTTAAGCAGCCATAGTGTGTTTTCTGCATGTGTGACTCTGTTCTGTTTTGTAATTCAGTTCAAGTGTAACGGTTTTTACATTCCCTCTATAAGTGATACCTTATGAGAAGTGTCCTTTTCTGTGTGACTTATTTCACTTAGAATCGTCGTACCTAAATCCACTCATCATGCTGCTACTAGCCTTATGACATTGATTTCATGGCTGAGTGATATTCCATTGTACATAAGGACCACAACTTCTTTATCCATTTTTCTCTTTCCTGGGATATTGAAGGTGGAATGAAGTGGAGGTCCTTGTCAACAGAGCAGCCCTAAACTTTGGGGTGCTTGTGTCTTGCTGATTTTTCATTTTC
Source organism: Balaenoptera borealis (assembly GCF_965194805.1). Taxonomy (NCBI): domain Eukaryota; kingdom Metazoa; phylum Chordata; class Mammalia; order Artiodactyla; family Balaenopteridae; genus Balaenoptera; species Balaenoptera borealis. Next base: position 52,716 of record NW_028123169.1, read on the forward strand.
CCAATTTATACCCCCATGAGTGGAAGTGCCCTATGCTCTCTAAGCTGTGTTTTTTAGATGTTTCAGGACACACCGTACACTTCTCCAGAGTGGCCGTTGGCAATTTACATCCCGCCCATCAGTGTAGCAAGGCTCCCATTTCTCCATGGCCTGTCCTGCATTTCTGGTTTTGAGACTTTTTTCAGCATGGCCCTTTTAACCGATGGGTAGCGAGTCTTCTTTGTATCGCTGACTTGCCTTTCCAGGTTGCTTGGTTGGCCAAAAAGGGCGTATGCGTTTTTTCCTGAATATATTCAGGAAAAAACGCATACGCCCTTTTTGGCCAAGGGCATCATTGTCAACGTTTTCCCGCTTTTCATGTGCTTTAAAGGCGATTCGAATCTACCTCCTGAAATCTGTTTCCTGCAATTCTGCCTTGATTTCAAATCCTCTTCGTTGCCTTCCCTCAATATATTTGTGGACGAGAGTTATCATTTATAACTCTGCAGGTTTGTGAATTGCAGTGCCCTGGAGCTCCATTTTACAACTCGCTTTTTTGGGAGCTGGCCGCAAAAGCGCAGGATGGCTTCAGGCCCTGTTCTGGTTCCGGGGTCCGGGTGAGCCTGTGGTTAATTCTTCTTCCTGATGGGAAAATAGAGTGACCTGTGCCTGTCACAACACCAAGAGCTAGTCTCTCACTGGTTCCCCGTCTACCCGTTCAACCTCAGGACTAATTGCAACCTGTACGGAACAGGAGGTTAAAGGTGCTGATGCTCCAAGTAGGGAGATTGTTAGTAAAGCGGCTGGAATGGCGAACCCGGGCACAAGGAGAAGAGAAATGAGGTGCGTTTTAGAAACCTTTCCCCATCACATGATGTACCATCTTTTTGTTTTCTCATGCATGTTTTCGATGTAGGAATATGCCCTTGAACCTGGAGATTTGGGACCCATGCGATGGGTACCACACAGTATTACTTTAAAGGGTCTGCGTTTGCTCACCCAACCTCACCAAACCTCTCAGCCCCAAGAGTGTCCACCCTTATGTCTCATCCAGCTGTGGGTCTAGATATGGTCAATCCTGGTTGCATCACAGCCCCTGAACGCATTGTGTAAGAATTTCTCTCTCTTTCACTGTCTTTGTTTCATGGGTTTTTCGAAGTAATTTATTTTTATAATGGGGTTTAGCTGCTTTTCACTGCTATGTTTATGCCGCTTTACACCCACTTGACACACTAACAGAGAGATATCAATACATAGGTTTTAAGATTATTACTACTCAGATATATTCTTGTGCGGTGAATAGGGCGTGTTGAGTCCAGTTCTCTGAGCAAGGAGTAGGTCTTGTCTATTACATATTGGGTTTATGGAACGGTATCTGAGCTAATTTGATACCCTTGTTTTATGTATCACCCCACCTCACCTTTCCCGTTAAGCAGCCATAGTGTGTTTTCTGCATGTGTGACTCTGTTCTGTTTTGTAATTCAGTTCAAGTGTAACGGTTTTTACATTCCCTCTATAAGTGATACCTTATGAGAAGTGTCCTTTTCTGTGTGACGTATTTCACTTAGAATCGTCGTACCTAAATCCACTCATCATGCTGCTACTAGCCTTATGACATTGATTTCATGGCTGAGTGATATTCCATTGTACATAAGGACCACAACTTCTTTATCCATTTTTCTCTTTCCTGGGATATTGAAGGTGGAATGAAGTGGAGGTCCTTGTCAACAGAGCAGCCCTAAACTTTGGGGTGCTTGTGTCTTGCTGATTTTTCATTTTCCCAATTTATACCCCCATGAGTGGAAGTGACCTATGCTCTCTAAGCTGTGTTTTTTAGATGTTTCAGGACACACCGTACACTTCTCCAGAGTGGCTGTTGGCAATTTACATCCCGCCCATCAGTGTAGCAAGGCTCCCATTTCTCCATGGCCTGTCCTGCATTTCTGGTTTTGAGACTTTTTTCAGCATGCCCCTTTTGACCGATGGGTAGCGAGTCTTCTTTGTATCGCTGACTTGCCTTTCCAGGTTGCTTGGTTGGCCAAAAAGGGCGTATGCGTTTTTACCTGAATATATTCAGGAAAATACGCATACGCCCTTTTTAGCCAAGGGCATCATTGTCAACGTTTTGCCGCTTTTCATGTGCTTTAAAGGTGATTCGAATCTGCCTCCTGAAATCTGTTTCCTGCAATTCTGCCTTGATTTCAAATCCTCTTCTTTGCCTTCCCTCAATATATTTGTGGACGAGAGTTGTCATTTATAACTCTGCAGGTTTGTGATTTGCAGTGCCCTGAAGCTCCATTTTACAACTCGCTTTTTTGGGAGCTGGCCGCAAAAGCGCAGGATGGCTTCAGGCCCTGTTCTGGTTCCGGGGTCATGGTGAGCCTGTGGTTAATTCTTCTTCCTGATGGGAAAATAGGGTGACCTGTGCCTGTCCCAACACCAAGAGCTAGTCTCTCACTGGTTCCCCATCTACCCGTTCATCCTCAGGACAAATTGCAACCTGTACGGAACAGGAGGTTAAAGGTGCTGATGCTCCAAGTAGGGAGATTGTTAGTAAAGCAGCTGGAATGGCGAACCCGGGCACAAGGAGAAGAGAAATGAGGTGAGTTTTAGAAACCTTTCCCCATCACATGGTGTACCAACTTTTTGTTTTCTCATGGATGTTTTCGATGTAGGAATATGGCCTTGAACCTGTAGATTTGGGACCCATGCGAAGGGTACCACGCAGTATTACTTTAAAGGGTCTGCGTTTGCTCACCCAACCTCACCAAACCTCTCAGCCCCAAGAGTGTCCACCCTTATGTCTCATCCAGCTGTGGGTCTAGATATGGTCAATCCAGGTTGCATCACAGCCCCTGAACGCATTGTGTAAGAATTTCTCTCTCTTTCACTGTCTTTGTTTCATGGGTTTTTCGAAGTAATTTATTTTTATAATGGGGTTTAGCTGCTTTTCACTGCTGTGTTTATGCCGCTTTACACCCACTTGACACACTAACAGAGAGATATCAATACATAGGTTTTAAGATTATTACTAGTCAGATATATTCTTGTGCGGTGAATAGGGCGTGTTGAGTCCAGTTCTCTGAGCAAGGAGTAGGTCTTGTCTATTACATATTGGGTTTATGGAACGGTATCTGAGATAATTTGAAACCCTTGTTTTATGTATCACCCCACCTCACCTTTCCCGTTAAGCAGCCATAGTGTGTTTTCTGCATGTGTGACTCTGTTCTGTTTTCTAATTCAGTTCAAGTGTAATGGTTTTTACATTCCCTCTATAAGTGATACCTTATGAGATGTGTCCTTTTCTGTGTGACTTATTTCACTTAGAATCGTCGTACCTAAATCCACTCATCATGCTTCTACTAGCCTTATGACATTGATTTCATGGCTGAGTGATATTCCATTGTACATAAGGACCACAACTTCTTTATCCATTTTTCTCTTTCCTGGGATATTGAAGGTGGAATGAAGTGGAGGTCCTTGTCAACAGAGCAGCCCTAAACTTTGGGGTGCTTGTGTCTTGCTGATTTTTCATTTTCCCAATTTATACCCCCATGAGTGGAAGTGCCCTATGCTCTCTAAGCTGTGCTTTTTAGATGTTTCAGGACACACCGTACACTTCTCCAGAGTGGCTGTTGGCAATTTACATCCCGCCCATCAGTGTAGCAAGGCTCCCATTTCTCCATGGCCTGTCCTGCATTTCTGGTTTTGAGACTTTTTTCAGCATGGCCCTTTTGACCGATGGGGAGCGAGTCTTCTTTGTAGCCCTGATTTGCCTTTCCAGGTTGCTTGGTTGGCCAAAAAGGGCGTATGCGTTTTTTCCTGAATATATTCAGGAAAAAACGCATACGCCCCTTTTGGCCAAGGGCATCATTGTCAACGTTTTCCCGCTTTTCATGTGCTTTAAAGGCGATTCGAATCTACCTCCTGAAATCTGTTTCCTGCAATTCTGCCTTGATTTCAAATCCTCTTCTTTGCCTTCCCTCAATATATTTGTGGACGAGAGTTATCATTTATAACTCTGCAGGTTTGTGAATTGCAGTGCCCTGAAGCTCCATTTTACAACTCGCTTTTTTGGGAGCTGGCCGCAAAAGCGCAGGATGGCTTCAGGCCCTGTTCTGGTTCCGGGGTCCGGGTGAGCCTGTGGTTAATTCTTCTTCCTGATGGGAAAATAGAGTGACCTGTGCCTGTCACAACACCAAGAGCTAGTCTCTCACTGGTTCCCCGTCTACCCGTTCAACCTCAGGACTAATTGCAACCTGTACGGAACAGGAGGTTAAAGGTGCTGATGCTCCAAGTAGGGAGATTGTTAGTAAAGCGGCTGGAATGGCGAACCCGGGCACAAGGAGAAGAGAAATGAGGTGCGTTTTAGAAACCTTTCCCCATCACATGATGTACCATCTTTTTGTTTTCTCATGCATGTTTTCGATGTAGGAATATGCCCTTGAACCTGGAGATTTGGGACCCATGCGATGGGTACCACACAGTATTACTTTAAAGGGTCTGCGTTTGCTCACCCAACCTCACCAAACCTCTCAGCCCCAAGAGTGTCCACCCTTATGTCTCATCCAGCTGTGGGTCTAGATATGGTCAATCCAGGTTGCATCACAGCCCCTGAATGCATTGTGTAAGAATTTCTCTCTCTTTCACTGTCTTTGTTTCATGGGTTTTTCGAAGTAATTTATTTTTATAATGGGGTTTAGCTGCTTTTCACTGCTGTGTTTATGCCGCTTTACACCCACTTGACACACTAACAGAGAGATATCAATACATAGGTTTTAAGATTATTACTAGTCAGATATATTCTTGTGCGGTGAATAGGGCGTGTTGAGTCCAGTTCTCTGAGCAAGGAGTAGGTCTTGTCTATTACATATTGGGTTTATGGAACGGTATCTGAGCTAATTTGAAACCCTTGTTTTATGTATCACCCCACCTCACCTTTCCCGTTAAGCAGCCATAGTGTGTTTTCTGCATGTGTGACTCTGTTCTGTTTTGTAATTCAGTTCAAGTGTAACGGTTTTTACATTCCCTCTATAAGTGATACCTTATGAGAAGTGTCCTTTTCTGTGTGACTTATTTCACTTAGAATCGTCGTACCTAAATCCACTCATCATGCTGCTACTAGCCTTATGACATTGATTTCATGGCTGAGTGATATTCCATTGTACATAAGGACCACAACTTCTTTATCCATTTTTCTCTTTCCTGGGATATTGAAGGTGGAATGAAGTGGAGGTCCTTGTCAACAGAGCAGCCCTAAACTTTGGGGTGCTTGTGTCTTGCTGATTTTTCATTTTCCCAATTTATACCCCCATGAGTGGAAGTGCCCTATGCTCTCTAAGCTGTGTTTTTTAGATGTTTCAGGACACACCGTACACTTCTCCAGAGTGGCTGTTGGCAATTTACATCCCGCCCATCAGTGTAGCAAGGCTCCCATTTCTCCATGGCCTGTCCTGCATTTCTGGTTTTGAGACTTTTTTCAGCATGGCCCTTTTGACCGATGGGGAGCGAGTCTTCTTTGTAGCCCTGATTTGCCATTCCAGGTTGCTTGGTTGGCCAAAAAGGGCGTATGCGTTTTTTCCTGAATATATTCAGGAAAAAACGCATACGCCCTTTTTGGCCAAGGGCATCATTGTCAACGTTTTGCCGCTTTTCATGTGCTTTAAAGGCGATTCGAATCTACCTCCTGAAATCTGTTTCCTGCAATTCTGCCTTGATTTCAAATCCTCTTCTTTGCCTTCTCTCAATATATTTGTGGACGAGAGTTGTCATTTATAACTCTGCAGGTTTGTGAATTGCAGTGCCCTGAAGCTCCATTTTACAACTCGCTTTTTTGGGAGCTGGCCGCAAAAGCGCAGGATGGCTTCAGGCCCTGTTCTGGTTCCGGGGTCATGGTGAGCCTGTGGTTAATTCTTCTTCCTGATGGGAAAATAGGGTGACCTGTGCCTGTCCCAACACCAAGAGCTAGTCTCTCACTGGTTCCCCATCTACCCGTTCATCCTCAGGACAAATTGCAACCTGTACGGAACAGGAGGTTAAAGGTGCTGATGCTCCAAGTAGGGAGATTGTTAGTAAAGCAGCTGGAATGGCGAACCCGGGCACAAGGAGAAGAGAAATGAGGTGAGTTTTAGAAACCTTTCCCCATCACATGGTGTACCAACTTTTTGTTTTCTCATGGATGGTTTCGATGTAGGAATATGGCCTTGAACCTGAAGATTTGGGACCCATGCGAAGGGTACCACGCAGTATTACTTTAAAGGGTCTGCGTTTGCTCACCCAACCTCACCAAACCTCTCAGCCCCAAGAGTGTCCACCCTTATGTCTCATCCAGCTGTGGGTCTAGATATGGTCAATCCAGGTTGCATCACAGCCCCTGAACGCATTGTGTAAGAATTTCTCTCTCTTTCACTGTCTTTGTTTCATGGGTTTTTCGAAGTAATTTATTTTTATAATGGGGTTTAGCTGCTTTTCACTGCTGTGTTTATGCTGCTTTACACCCACTTGACACACTAACAGAGAGATATCAATACATAGGTTTTAAGATTATTACTAGTCAGATATATTCTTGTGCGGTGAATAGGGCGTGTTGAGTCCAGTTCTCTGAGCAAGGAGTAGGTCTTGTCTATTACATATTGGGTTTATGGAACGGTATCTGAGATAATTTGAAACCCTTGTTTTATGTATCACCCCACCTCACCTTTCCCGTTAAGCAGCCATAGTGTGTTTTCTGCATGTGTGACTCTGTTCTGTTTTGTAATTCAGTTCAAGTGTAACGGTTTTTACATTCCCTCTATAAGTGATACCTTATGAGATGTGTCCTTTTCTGTGTGACTTATTTCACTTAGAATCGTCGTACCTAAATCCACTCATCATGCTTCTATTAGCCTTATGACATTGATTTCATGGCTGAGTGATATTCCATTGTACATAAGGACCACAACTTCTTTATCCATTTTTCTCTTTCCTGGGATATTGAAGGTGGAATGAAGTGGAGGTCCTTGTCAACAGAGCAGCCCTAAACTTTGGGGTGCTTGTGTCTTGCTGATTTTTCATTTTCCCAATTTATACCCCCATGAGTGGAAGTGCCCTATGCTCTCTAAGCTGTGTTTTTTAGATGTTTCAGGACACACCGTACACTTCTCCAGAGTGGCTGTTGGCAATTTACATCCCGCCCATCAGTGTAGCAAGGCTCCCATTTCTCCATGGCCTGTCCTGCATTTCTGGTTTTGAGACTTTTTTCAGCATGGCCCTTTTGACCGATGGGGAGCGAGTCTTCTTTGTAGCCCTGATTTGCCTTTCCAGGTTGCTTGGTTGGCCAAAAAGGGCGTATGCGTTTTTTCCTGAATATATTCAGGAAAAAACGCATACGCCCTTTTTGGCCAAGGGCATCATTGTCAACGTTTTGCCGCTTTTCATGTGCTTTAAAGGCGATTCGAATCTACCTCCTGAAATCTGTTTCCTGCAATTCTGCCTTGATTTCAAATCCTCTTCTTTGCCTTCCCTCAATATATTTGTGGACGAGAGTTATCATTTATAACTCTGCAGGTTTGTGAATTGCAGTGCCCTGAAGCTCCATTTTACAACTCGCTTTTTTGGGAGCTGGCCGCAAAAGCGCAGGATGGCTTCAGGCCCTGTTCTGGTTCCGGGGTCCGGGTGAGCCTGTGGTTAATTCTTCTTCCTGATGGGAAAATAGAGTAACCTGTGCCTGTCACAACACCAAGAGCTAGTCTCTCACTGGTTCCCCGTCTACCCGTTCAACCTCAGGACTAATTGCAACCTGTACGGAACAGGAGGTTAAAGGTGCTGATGCTCCAAGTAGGGAGATTGTTAGTAAAGCGGCTGGAATGGCGAACCCGGGCACAAGGAGAAGAGAAATGAGGTGCGTTTTAGAAACCTTTCCCCATCACATGATGTACCATCTTTTTGTTTTCTCATGCATGTTTTCGATGTAGGAATATGCCCTTTAACCTGGAGATTTGGGACCCATGGGACGGGTACTACGCAGTATTACTTTAAAGGGTCTGCGTTTGCTCACCCAACCTCACCAAACCTCTCAGCCCCAAGAGTGTCCACCCTTATGTCTCATCCAGCTGTGGGTCTAGATATGGTCAATCCAGGTTGCATCACAGCCCCTGAACGCATTGTGTAAGAATTTCTCTCTCTTTCACTGTCTTTGTTTCATGGGTTTTTTGAAGTAATTTATTTTTATAATGGGGTTTAGCTCTTTTTCACTGCTGTGTTTATGCCGCTTTACACCCACTTGACACACTAACAGAGAGATAGCAATACATAGGTTTTAAGATTATTACTAGTCAGATATATTCTTGTGCGGTGAATAGGGCGTGTTGAGTCCAGTTCTCTGAGCAAGGAGTAGGTCTTGTCTATTACATATTGGGTTTATGGAACGGTATCTGAGCTAATTTGAAACCCTTGTTTTATGTATCACCCCACCTCACCTTTCCCGTTAAGCAGCCATTGTGTGTTTTCTGCATGTGTGACTCTGTTCTGTTTTGTAATTCAGTTCAAGTGTAACGGTTTTTACATTCCCTCTATAAGTGATACCTTATGAGAAGTGTCCTTTTCTGTGTGACTTATTTCACTTAGAATCGTCGTACCTAAATCCACTCATCATGCTGCTACTAGCCTTATGACATTGATTTCATGGCTGAGTGATATTCCATTGTACATAAGGACCACAACTTCTTTATCCATTTTTCTCTTTCCTGGGATATTGAAGGTGGAATGAAGTGGAGGTCCTTGTCAACAGAGCAGCCCTAAACTTTGGGGTGCTTGTGTCTTGCTGATTTTTCATTTTCCCAATTTATACCCCCATGAGTGGAAGTGCCCTATGCTCTCTAAGCTGTGTTTTTTAGATGTTTCAGGAAACACCGTACACTTCTCCAGAGTGGCTGTTGGCAATTTACATCCCGCCCATCAGTGTAGCAAGGCTCCCATTTCTCCATGGCCTGTCCTGCATTTCTGGTTTTGACAGGTTTTTCAGCATGGCCCTTTTGACCGAAGGGTAGCGAGTCTTCTTTGTAGCGCTGATTTGCCTTTCCAGGTTGCTTGGTTGGCCAAAAAGGGCGTATGCGTTTTTTCCTGAATATATTCAGGAAAAAACGCATACGCCCTTTTTGGCCAAGGGCATCATTGTCAACGTTTTGCCGCTTTTCATGTGCTTTAAAGGCGATTCGAATCTACCTCCTGAAATCTGTTTCCTGCAATTCTGCCTTGATTTCAAATCCTCTTCTTTGCCTTCCCTCAATATATTTGTGGACGAGAGTTATCATTTATAACTCTGCAGGTTTGTGAATTGCAGTGCCCTGAAGCTCCATTTTACAACTCGCTTTTTTGGGAGCTGGCCGCAAAAGCGCAGGATGGCTTCAGGCCCTGTTCTGGTTCCGGGGGGGAGGATGAGCCTGTGGTTAATTCTTCTTCCTGATGGGAAAATAGAGTGACCTGTGCCTGTACCAACACCAAGAGCTAGTCTCTCACTGGTTCCCCATCTTCCCGTTCATACTCAGGACAAATTGCAACCTGTACGGAACAGGAGGTTAAAGGTGCTGATGCTCCAGGTAGGGAGATTGCTAGTAAAGCGGCTGGAATGGCGAACCCGGGCACAAGGAGAAGAGAAATGTGGTGCGTTTTAGAAACCTTTCCCCATCACATGATGTACCATCTTTTTGTTTTCTCATGCATGTTTTCGATGTAGGAAGATGCCCTTGAACCTGGAGATTTGGGACCCATGCGATGGGTACCACGCAGTATTACTTTAAAGGGTCTGCGTTTGCTCACCCAACCTCACCAAACCTCTCAGCCCCAAGAGTGTCCACCCTTATGTCTCATCCAGCTGTGGGTCTATATATGGTCAATCCAGGTTGCATCACAGCCCCTGATCGCATTGTGTAAGAATTTCTCTCTCTTTCACTGTGTTTGTTTCGTGGGTTTTTCAAAGTAATTTATTTTTATAAAGGGGTGTAGCTGCTTTTCACTGCTGTGTTTATGCCACTTTACACCCACTTGACACACTAACAGAGATATATCAATACATAGGTTTTAAGATTATTCCTAGTCAGATATATTCTTGTGCGGTGAATAGGGCGTGTTGAGTCCAGTTCTCTGAGCAAGGAGTAGGTCTTGTCTATTACATATTGGGTTTATGGAACGGTATCTGAGCTAATTTGAAACCCTTGTTTTATGTATCACCCCACCTCACCTTTCCCGTTAAGCAACCATAGTGTGTTTTCTGCATGTGAGACTCTGTTCTCTTTTGTAATTCAGTTCAAGTGTAACGGTTTTTACATTCCCTCTATAAGTGATACCTTATGAGAAATGTCCTTTTCTCTGTGACTTATTTCACTTAGAATCGTCGTACCTAAATCCACTCATCATGCTGCTACTAGCCTTATGACATTGATTTCATGGCTGAGTGATATTCCATTGTACATAAGGACCACAACTTCTTTATCCATTTTTCTCTTTCCTGGGATATTTAAGGTGGAATGAAGTGGAGGTCCTTGTCAACAGAGCAGCCCTAAACTTTGGGGTGCTTGTGTCTTGCTGATTTTTCATTTTCCCAATTTATACCCCCATGAGTGGAAGTGCCCTATGCTGTCTAAGCTGTGTTTTTTAGATGTTTCAGGACTCACCGTACACTTCTCCAGAGTGACTGTTGGCAATTTACATCCCGCCCATCAGTGTAGCAAGGCTCCCATTTCTCCATGGCCTGTCCTGCATTTCTGGTTTTGAGCCTTTTTTCAGCATGGCCCTTTTGACCGATGGGTAGCGAGTCTTCTTTGTAGCGCTGATTTGCCTTTCCAGGTTGCTTGGTTGGCCAAAAAGGGCGTATGCGTTTTTTCCTGAATATATTCAGGAAAAAACGCATACGCCCTTTTTGGCCAAGGGCATCATTGTCAACGTTTTGCCGCTTTTCATGTGCTTTAAAGGCGATTCGAATCTACCTCCTGAAATCTGTTTCCTGCAATTCTGCCTTGATTTCAAATCCTCTTCTTTGCCTTCCCTCAATATATTTGTGGACGAGAGTTATCATTTATAACTCTGCAGGTTTGTGAATAGCAGTGCCCTGAAGCTCCATTTTACTACTCGCTTTTTTGGGAGCTGGCCGCAAAAGCGCAGGATGGCTTCAGGCCCTGTTCTGGTTCCGGGGGGCAGGCTGAGCCTGTGGTTAATTCTTCTTCCTGATTGTAAAATAGAGTGACCTGTGCCTGTCCCAAAACCAAGAGCTAGTCTCTCATTGGTTCCCCGTCTTCCCGTTCATCCTCAGGAAAAATTGCAACCTGCACGGAACAGGAGGTTAAAGGTGCTGATGCTCCAAGTAGGGAGATTGCTCGTAAAGCATCTGGAATGGCGAACCCAGGCACAAGGAGATGAGAAATGAGGTGCGTTTTAGAAACCTTTCCCCATCACACGGTGTACCATCTTCGGGGTTTCTCATGCATGTTTTCGATGTAGGAAGATGCCCTTGAACCTGGAGATTTGGGACCCATGGGACGGGTACCACGCAGTATTACTTTAAAGGGTCTGCGTTTGCTCACCCAACCTCACCAAACCTCTCATCCCCAAGAGTGTCCACCCTTATGTCTCATCCAGCTGTGCGTCTAGATATGGTCAATCCAGGTTGCATCACAGCCCCTGAAGGCATTGTGTAAGAATTTCTCTCTCTTTCACGGTGTTTGTTTCATGGGTTTTTCAAAGTAATTTATTTTTATAATGGGGTTTAGCTGCTTTTCACTGCTGTGTTTATGCCGCTTTACACCCACTTGACACACTAACAGAGAGATATCAATACATAGGTTTTAAGATTATTACTAGTCAGATATATTCTTGTGTGGTGAATAGGGCGTGTTGAGTCCAGTTCTCTGAGCAAGGAGTAGGTCTTGTCTATTACATATTGGGTTTATGGAACGGTATCTGAGCTAATTTGAAACCCTTGTTTTATGCATCACCCCACCTCACCTTTCCCGTTAAGCAGCCATAGTGTGTTTTCTGCATGTGTGACTCTGTTCTGTTTTGTAATTCAGTTCAAGTGTAACGGTTTTTACATTCCCTCTATCAGTGATACCTTATGAGAAGTGTCCTTTTCTGTGTGACTTATTTCACTTAGAATCGTCATACCTAAATCCACTCATCATGCTGCTACTAGCCTTATGACATTGATTTCATGGCTGAGTGATATTTCATTGTACATAAGTACCACAACTTCTTTATCCATTTTTCTCTTTCCTGGGATATTGAAGGTGGAATGAAGTGGAGGTCCTTGTCAACAGAGCAGCCCTAAACTTTGGGGTGCTTGTGTCTTGCTGATTTTTCATTTTCCCAATTTATACCCCTATGAGTGGAAGTGCCCTATGCACTCTAATCTGTGTTTTGTAGGTGTTTCAGGACACACCGTAGACTTCTCCAGAGTGGCTGTTGCCAATTTACATCCTGCCCATCAGTGTAGCAAGGCTCCCATTTCTCCATGGCCTGTCCTGCCTTTCTGGTTTTGACACTTTTTTCAGCATGGCCCTTTTGATCGATGGGTAGCGAGTCTTCTTTGTAGCGCTGATTTGCCTTTCCAGGTTGCTTGGTTGGCCAAAAAGGGCGTATGCGTTTTTTCCTGAATATATTCAGGAGAAAACGCATATGCCCTTTTTGGCCAAGGGCATAATTGTCAAAGTTTTGCCGCTTTTCATGTGCTTTAAAGGCGATTCGAATCTACCTCCTGAAATCTGTTTCCTGCAATTCTGCCTTGATTTCAAATCCTCTTCTTTGCCTTCCCTCAATATATTTGTGGACGAGAGTTATCATTTATAACTCTGCAGGTTTGTGAATTGCAGTGCCCTGAAGCTCCATTTTACAACTCGCTTTTTTGAGCACTGGCCGCAAAAGCGCAGGATGGCTTCAGGCCCTGTTCTGGTTCCGGGGGGCAGGCTGAGCCTGTGGTTAATTCTTCTTTCTGATTGTAAAATAGAGTGACCTGTGCCTGTCCCAAAACCAAGAGCTAGTCTCTCATTGGTTCCCCGTCTTTCCATTCATCCTCAGGACAAATTGCAACCTGTACGGAACAGGAGGTTAAAGGTGCTGATGCTCCAAGCAGGGAGATTGCACGTAAAGCATGTGGAATGGCGAACCCAGGCACAAGGAGATGAGAAATGAGGTGCGTTTTAGAAACCTTTCCCCATCACACGGTGTACCATCTTCTGGGTTTCTCATGCATGTTTTCGATGTAGGAAGATGCCCTTGAACCTGGAGATTTGGGACCCATGGGATGGGTACCACGCAGTATTACTTTAAAGGGTCTGCGTTTCCTCACCCTACCTCACCAAACCTCTCAGCCCCAAGAGTGTCCACCCTTATGTCTCATCCACCTGTGCGTCTAGATATGGTCAATCCAGGTTGCATCACAGCCCCTGAACGCATTGTGTAAGAATTTCTCTCTCTTTCACTGTCTTTGTTTCATGGGTTTTTCAAAGTAATTTATTTTTATAATGGGGTTTAGCTGCTTTTCACTGCTGTGTTTATGCCGCTTTACACCCACTTGACACACTAACAGAGAGATATCAATACATAGGTTTTAAGATTATTACTAGTCAGATATATTCTTGTGTGGTGAATAGGGCGTGTTGAGTCCAGTTCTCTGAGCAAGGAGTAGGTCTTGTCTATTACATATTGGGTTTATGGAACGGTATCTGAGCTAATTTGAAACCCTTGTTTTATGCATCACCCCACCTCACCTTTCCCGTTAAGCAGCCATAGTGTGTTTTCTGCATGTGTGACTCTGTTCTGTTTTGTAATTCAGTTCAAGTGTAACGGTTTTTACATTCCCTCTATAAGTGATACCTTATGAGAAGTTTCCTTTTCTGTGTGACTTATTTCACTTAGAATCGTCATACCTAAATCCACTCAGCATGCTGCTACTAGCCTTATGACATTGATTTCATGGCTGAGTGATATTTCATTGTACATAAGGACCACAACTTCTTTATCCATTTTTCTCTTTCCTGGGATATTGAAGGTGGAATGAAGTGGAGGTCCTTGTCAACAGAGCAGCCCTAAACTTTGGGGTGCTTGTGTCTTGCTGATTTTTCATTTTCCCAATTTATACCCCTATGAGTGGAAGTGCCCTATGCACTCTAAGCTGTGTTTTTTAGGTGTTTCAGGACACACCGTAGACTTCTCCAGAGTGGCTGTTGCCAATTTACATCCTGCCCATCAGTGTAGCAAGGCTCCCATTTCTCCATGGCCTGTCCTGCATTTCTGGTTTTGACACTTTTTTCAGCATGGCCCTTTTGACCGATGGGTAGCGAGTCTTCTTTGTAGCGCTGATTTGCCTTTCCAGGTTGCTTGGTTGGCCAAAAAGGGCGTATGCGTTTTTTCCTGAATATATTCAGGAAAAAACGCATACGCCCTTTTTGGCCAAGGGCATTATTGTCAACGTTTTGCCGCTTTTCATGTGCTTTAAAGGCGATTCGAATCTACCTCCTGAAATCTGTTTCCTGCAATTCTGCCTTGATTTCAAATCCTCTTCTTTGCCTTCCCTCAATATATTTGTGGACGAGAGTTATCATTTATAACTCTGCAGGTTTGTGAATTGCATTGCCCTGAAGCTCCATTTTAAAACTTTCTTTTTTGGGAGCTGGCCGCAAAAGTGCAGGATGGCTTCAGGCCCTGTTCTGGTTCCGGGGGGCAGGCTGAGCCTGTGGTTAATTCTTCTTCCTGATTGTAAAATAGAGTGTCCTGTGCCTGTCCCAAAACCAAGAGCTAGGCTCTCATTGGTTCCCCGTCTTCCCGTTCATCCTCAGGACAAATTGCAACCTGTACGGAACAGGAGGTTAAAGGTGCTGATGCTCCAAATAGGGAGATTTCTAGTAAAGCATCTGGAATTGTGAACCCAGGCACAAGGAGATGAGAAATGAGGTGCGTTTTAGAAACCTTTCCCCATCACACGGTGTACCATCTTCTGGGTTTCTCATGCATGTTTTCGATGTAGGAAGATGCCCTTGAACCTGGAGATTTGGGACCCATGGGACGGGTAACACGCAGTATTACTTTAAAGGGTCTGCGTTTCCTCACCCTACCTCACCAAACCTCTCAGCCCCAAGAGTGTCCACCCTTATGTCTCATCCACCTGTGCGTCTAGATATGGTCAATCCAGGTTGCATCACAGCCCCTGAACGCATTGTGTAAGAATTTCTCTCTCTTTCACTGTGTTTGTTTCATGGATTTTTCAAAGTAATTTATTTTTATAATGGGGTTTTGCTGCTTTTCACTGCTGTGTTTATGCCGCTTTACACCCACTTGACACACTAACAGAGAGATATCAATACATAGGTTTTAAGCTTATTACTAGTCAGATAGATTCTTGTGCGGTGAATAGGGCGTGTTGAGTCCAGTTCTCTGAGCAAGGAGTAGGTCTTGTCTATTACATATTGGGTTTATGGAACGGTATCTGAGCTAATTTGAAACCCTTGTTTTATGCATCACCCCACCTCACCTTTCCCGTTAAGCAGCCATAGTGTGTTTTCTGCATGTGTGACTCTGTTCTGTTTTGTAATTCAGTTCAAGTGTAACGGTTTTTACATTCCCTCTATCAGTGATACCTTATGAGAAGTGTCCTTTTCTGTGTGACTTATTTCACTTAGAATCGTCGTACCTAAATCCACTCATCATGCTGCTACTAGCCTTATGACATTGATTTCATGGCTGAGTGATATTCCATTGTACATAAGGACCACAACTTCTTTATCCATTTTTCTCTTTCCTGGGATATTTAAGGTGGAATGAAATGGAGGTCCTTGTCAACAGAGCAGCCCTAAACATTGGGGTGCTTGTGTATTGCTGATTTTTCATTTTCCCAATTTATACCCCTATGAGTGGAAGTGCCCTATGCACTCTAATCTGTGTTTTGTAGGTGTTTCAGGACACACCGTAGACTTCTCCAGAGGGGCTGTTGCCAATTTACATCCTGCCCATCAGTGTAGCAAGGCTCCCATTTCTCCATGGCCTGTCCTGCCTTTCTGGTTTTGACACTTTTTTCAGCATGGCCCTTTTGATCGATGGGTAGCGAGTCTTCTTTGTAGCGCTGATTTGCCTTTCCAGGTTGCTTGGTTGGCCAAAAAGGGCGTATGCGTTTTTTCCTGAATATATTCAGGAGAAAACGCATATGCCCTTTTTGGCCAAGGGCATAATTGTCAAAGTTTTGCCGCTTTTCATGTGCTTTAAAGGCGATTCGAATCTACCTCCTGAAATCTGTTTCCTGCAATTCTGCCTTGATTTCAAATCCTCTTCTTTGCCTTCCCTCAATATATTTGTGGACGAGAGTTATCATTTATAACTCTGCAGGTTTGTGAATTGCAGTGCCCTGAAGCTCCATTTTACAACTCGCTTTTTTGAGCACTGGCCGCAAAAGCGCAGGATGGCTTCAGGCCCTGTTCTGGTTCCGGGGGGCAGGCTGAGCCTGTGGTTAATTCTTCTTTCTGATTGTAAAATAGAGTGACCTGTGCCTGTCCCAAAACCAAGAGCTAGTCTCTCATTGGTTCCCCGTCTTTCCATTCATCCTCAGGACAAATTGCAACCTGTACGGAACAGGAGGTTAAAGGTGCTGATGCTCCAAGCAGGGAGATTGCACGTAAAGCATGTGGAATGGCGAACCCAGGCACAAGGAGATGAGAAATGAGGTTCGTTTTAGAAACCTTTCCCCATCACACGGTGTACCATCTTCTGGGTTTCTCATGCATGTTTTCGATGTAGGAAGATGCCCTTGAACCTGGAGATTTGGATCCCATGGGACGGGTACTACGCAGTATTACTTTAAAGGGTCTGCGTTTGCTCACCCAACCTCACCAAACCTCTCAGCCCCAAGAGTGTCCACCCTTATGTCTCATCCAGCTGTGGGTCTAGATATGGTCCATCTAGGTTGCATCACAGCCCTTGAATGCATTGTGTAAGAATTTCTCTCTCTTTCACTGTGTTTGTTTCATGGGTTTTTCAAAATAATTTATTTTTATAATGGGGTTTAGCTGCTTTTCACTGCTGTGTTTATGCCGCTTTACACCCACTTGACACACTAACAGAGAGATATCAATACATAGGTTTTAAGATTATTCCTAGTCAGATATATTCTCGTGCGGTGAATAGGGCGTGTTGAGTCCAGTTCTCTGAGCAAGGAGTAGGTCTTGTCTATTACATATTGGGTTTAGGGAACGGTATCTGAGCTAATTTGAAACCCTTGTTTTATGTATCACCCCACCTCACCTTTCCCGTTAAGCAGCCATAGTGTGTTTTCTGCATGTGTGACTCTGTTCTGTTTTGTAATTCAGTTCAAGTGTAACGGTTTTTACATTCCCTCTATAAGTGATACCTTATGAGAAGTGTCCTTTTCTGTGTGACTTATTTCACTTAGAATCGTCGTACCTAAATCCACTCATCATGCTGCTACTAGCCTTATGACATTGATTTCATGGCTGAGTGATATTCCATTGTACATAAGGACCACAACTTCTTTATCCATTTTTCTCTTTCCTGGGATATTTAAGGTGGAAGGAAGTGGAGGTCCTTGTCAACAGAGCAGCCCTAAACTTTGGGGTGCTTGTGTCTTGCTGATTTTTCATTTTCCCAATTTATACCCCCATGAGTGGAAGTGCCCTATGCTGTCTAAACTGTGTTTTTTAGATGTTTCAGGACTCACCGTACACTTCTCCAGAGTGGCTGTTGGCAATTTACATCCCGCCCATCAGTGTAGCAAGGCTCCCATTTCTCCATGGCCTGTCCTGCATTTCTGGTTTTGACACGTTTTTCAGCATGGCCCTTTTGACCGATGGGTAGCGAGTCTTCTTTGTAGCCCTGATTTGCCTTTCCAGGTTGCTTGGTTGGCCAAAAAGGGCGTATGCGTTTTTTCCTGAATATATTCAGGAAAAAACGCATACGCCCTTTTTGGCCAAGGGCATCATTGTCAACGTTTTGCCGCTTTTCATGTGCTTTAAAGGCGATTCGAATCTACCTCCTGAAATCTGTTTCCTGCAATTCTGCCTTGATTTCAAATCCTCTGCTTTGCCTTCCCTCAATATATTTGTGGACGAGAGTTATCATTTATAACTCTGTAGGTTTGTGAATTGCAGTGCCCTGAAGCTCCATTTTACAACTCGCTTTTTTGGGAGCTGGCCGCAAAAGCGCAGGATGGATTCACGCCCTGTTCTTGTTCCGGGGGGCAGGCTGAGCCTGTGGTTAATTCTTCTTCCTGATGGGAAAATAGAGTAACCTGTGCCTGTGTCCACACCAAGAGCTAGTCTCTCATTGGTTCCCCGTCTTCCCGTTCATCCTCAGGACAAATTGCAACCTGTACGGAACAGGAGGTTAAAGGTGCTGATGCTCCAAGTAGGGAGATTGCTAGTAAAGTGCCTGGAATGGGGAACCCGGGCACAAGGAGATGAGAAATGAGGTGCGTTTCAGAAACCTTTCCCCATCACACGGTGTACCATCTTCTGGGTTTCTCATGCATGTTTTCGATGTAGGAAGATGCCCTTGAACCTGGAGATTTGGGACCCATTGGACGGGTACCACGCAGTATTAATTTAAAGGGTCTGCGTTTGCTCACCCAACCTCACCAAACCTCTCAGCCCCAAGAGTGTCCACCCTTATGTCTCATCCAGCTGTGGGTCTAGATATGGTCAATCCAGGTTGCATCACAGCCCCTGAACGCATTGTGTAAGAATTTCTCTCTCTTTCACTGTCTTTGTTTCATGGGTTTGTAAAAGTAATTTATTTTTATAATGGGGTTTAGCTGCTTTTCACTGCTGTGTTTATGCCGCTTTACACCCACTTGACACACTAATAGAGAGTTATCAATACATAGGTTTTAAGATTATTACTAGTCAGATATATTCTTGTGCGTTGAATAGGGCGTGTTGAGTCCAGTTCTCTGAGCAAGGAGTAGGTCTTGTCTATTACATATTGGGTTTATGGAACGGTATCTGAGCTAATTTGAAACCCTTGTTTTATGTATCACCCCACCTCACCTTTCCCGTTAAGCAGCCATAGTGTGTTTACTGCATGTGTGACTCTGTTCTGTTTTGTAATTCAGTTCAAGTGTAACGGTTTTTACATTCCCTCTATAAGTGATACCTTATGAGAAGTGTCCTTTTCTGTGTGACTTATTTCACTTAGAATCGTCGTACCTAAATCCACTCATCATGCTGCTACTAGCCTTATGACATTGATTTCATGGCTGAGTGATATTCCATTGTACATAAGGACCACAACTTCTTTATCCATTTTTCTCTTTCCTGGGATATTTAAGGTGGAATGAAGTGGAGGTCCTTGTCAACAGAGCAGCCCTAAACTTTGGGGTGCTTGTGTCTTGCTGATTTTTCATTTTCCCAATTTATACCCCCATGAGTGGAAGTGCCCTATGCTCTCTAAGCTGTGTTTTTTAGATGTTTCAGGACTCACGGTACACTCCTCCAGAGTGGCTGTTGGCAATTTACATCCCGCCCATCAGTGTAGCAAGGCTCCCATTTCTCCATGGCCTGTTATGCATTTCTGGTTTTGACACGTTTTTCAGCATGGCCCTTTTGACCGATGGGAAGCGAGACTTCTTTGTAGCGCTGATTTGCTTTTCCAGGTTGCTTGGTTGGCCAAAAAGGGCGTATGCGTTTTTTCCTGAATATATTCAGGAAAAAACGCATACGCCCTTTTTGGCCAAGGGCATCATTGTCAACGTTTTGCCGCTTTTCATGTGCTTTAAAGGCGATTCGACTCTACCTCCTGAAATCTGTTTCCTGCAATTCTGCCTTGATTTCAAATCCTCTTCTTTGCCTTCCCTCAATATATTTGTGGACGAGAGTTATCATTTATAACTCTGCAGGTTTGTGAATTGCAGTGCCCTGAACCTCCATTTTACAACTCGCTGTTTTGGGAGCTGGCCGTAAAAGCGCATGATGGATTCCCGCCCTGTTCTTGTTCCGGGGGGCAGGCTGAGCCTGTGGTTAATTCTTATTCCTGATGGGAAAATAGAGTGACCTGTGCATGTGTCCACACCAAGAGCTAGTCTCTCATTGGTTCCCCGTCTTCCCGTTCATCCTCAGGACAAATTGCAACCTGTACGGAACAGGAGGTTAAAGGTGCTGATGCTCCAAGTAGGGAGATTGCTAGTAAAGCAGCTGGAATGGCGAACCCGGGCACAAGGAGATGAGAAATGAGGTTCGTTTTAGAAACCTTTCCCCATCACACGGTGTACCATCTTCTGGGTTTCTCATGCATGTTTTCGATGTAGGAAGATGCCCTTGAACCTGGAGATTTGGATCCCATGGGACGGGTACTACGCAGTATTACTTTAAAGGGTCTGCGTTTGCTCACCCAACCTCACCAAACCTCTCAGCCCCAAGAGTGTCCACCCTTATGTCTCATCCAGCTGTGGGTCTAGATATGGTCCATCTAGGTTGCATCACAGCCCTTGAATGCATTGTGTAAGAATTTCTCTCTCTTTCACTGTGTTTGTTTCATGGGTTTTTCAAAATAATTTATTTTTATAATGGGGTTTAGCTGCTTTTCACTGCTGTGTTTATGCCGCTTTACACCCACTTGACACACTAACAGAGAGATATCAATACATAGGTTTTAAGATTATTCCTAGTCAGATATATTCTCGTGCGGTGAATAGGGCGTGTTGAGTCCAGTTCTCTGAGCAAGGAGTAGGTCTTGTCTATTACATATTGGGTTTAGGGAACGGTATCTGAGCTAATTTGAAACCCTTGTTTTATGTATCACCCCACCTCACCTTTCCCGTTAAGCAGCCATAGTGTGTTTTCTGCATGTGTGACTCTGTTCTGTTTTGTAATTCAGTTCAAGTGTAACGGTTTTTACATTCCCTCTATAAGTGATACCTTATGAGAAGTGTCCTTTTCTGTGTGACTTATTTCACTTAGAATCGTCGTACCTAAATCCACTCATCATGCTGCTACTAGCCTTATGACATTGATTTCATGGCTGAGTGATATTCCATTGTACATAAGGACCACAACTTCTTTATCCATTTTTCTCTTTCCTGGGATATTTAAGGTGGAAGGAAGTGGAGGTCCTTGTCAACAGAGCAGCCCTAAACTTTGGGGTGCTTGTGTCTTGCTGATTTTTCATTTTCCCAATTTATACCCCCATGAGTGGAAGTGCCCTATGCTGTCTAAACTGTGTTTTTTAGATGTTTCAGGACTCACCGTACACTTCTCCAGAGTGGCTGTTGGCAATTTACATCCCGCCCATCAGTGTAGCAAGGCTCCCATTTCTCCATGGCCTGTCCTGCATTTCTGGTTTTGACACGTTTTTCAGCATGGCCCTTTTGACCGATGGGTAGCGAGTCTTCTTTGTAGCCCTGATTTGCCTTTCCAGGTTGCTTGGTTGGCCAAAAAGGGCGTATGCGTTTTTTCCTGAATATATTCAGGAAAAAACGCATACGCCCTTTTTGGCCAAGGGCATCATTGTCAACGTTTTGCCGCTTTTCATGTGCTTTAAAGGCGATTCGAATCTACCTCCTGAAATCTGTTTCCTGCAATTCTGCCTTGATTTCAAATCCTCTGCTTTGCCTTCCCTCAATATATTTGTGGACGAGAGTTATCATTTATAACTCTGTAGGTTTGTGAATTGCAGTGCCCTGAAGCTCCATTTTACAACTCGCTTTTTTGGGAGCTGGCCGCAAAAGCGCAGGATGGATTCACGCCCTGTTCTTGTTCCGGGGGGCAGGCTGAGCCTGTGGTTAATTCTTCTTCCTGATGGGAAAATAGAGTAACCTGTGCCTGTGTCCACACCAAGAGCTAGTCTCTCATTGGTTCCCCGTCTTCCCGTTCATCCTCAGGACAAATTGCAACCTGTACGGAACAGGAGGTTAAAGGTGCTGATGCTCCAAGTAGGGAGATTGCTAGTAAAGTGCCTGGAATGGGGAACCCGGGCACAAGGAGATGAGAAATGAGGTGCGTTTCAGAAACCTTTCCCCATCACACGGTGTACCATCTTCTGGGTTTCTCATGCATGTTTTCGATGTAGGAAGATGCCCTTGAACCTGGAGATTTGGGACCCATTGGACGGGTACCACGCAGTATTAATTTAAAGGGTCTGCGTTTGCTCACCCAACCTCACCAAACCTCTCAGCCCCAAGAGTGTCCACCCTTATGTCTCATCCAGCTGTGGGTCTAGATATGGTCAATCCAGGTTGCATCACAGCCCCTGAACGCATTGTGTAAGAATTTCTCTCTCTTTCACTGTCTTTGTTTCATGGGTTTGTAAAAGTAATTTATTTTTATAATGGGGTTTAGCTGCTTTTCACTGCTGTGTTTATGCCGCTTTACACCCACTTGACACACTAATAGAGAGTTATCAATACATAGGTTTTAAGATTATTACTAGTCAGATATATTCTTGTGCGTTGAATAGGGCGTGTTGAGTCCAGTTCTCTGAGCAAGGAGTAGGTCTTGTCTATTACATATTGGGTTTATGGAACGGTATCTGAGCTAATTTGAAACCCTTGTTTTATGTATCACCCCACCTCACCTTTCCCGTTAAGCAGCCATAGTGTGTTTACTGCATGTGTGACTCTGTTCTGTTTTGTAATTCAGTTCAAGTGTAACGGTTTTTACATTCCCTCTATAAGTGATACCTTATGAGAAGTGTCCTTTTCTGTGTGACTTATTTCACTTAGAATCGTCGTACCTAAATCCACTCATCATGCTGCTACTAGCCTTATGACATTGATTTCATGGCTGAGTGATATTCCATTGTACATAAGGACCACAACTTCTTTATCCATTTTTCTCTTTCCTGGGATATTTAAGGTGGAATGAAGTGGAGGTCCTTGTCAACAGAGCAGCCCTAAACTTTGGGGTGCTTGTGTCTTGCTGATTTTTCATTTTCCCAATTTATACCCCCATGAGTGGAAGTGCCCTATGCTCTCTAAGCTGTGTTTTTTAGATGTTTCAGGACTCACCGTACACTCCTCCAGAGTGGCTGTTGGCAATTTACATCCCGCCCATCAGTGTAGCAAGGCTCCCATTTCTCCATGGCCTGTCCTGCATTTCTGGTTTTGACACGTTTTTCAGCATGGCCCTTTTGACCGATGGGAAGCGAGACTTCTTTGTAGCGCTGATTTGCTTTTCCAGGTTGCTTGGTTGGCCAAAAAGGGCGTATGCGTTTTTTCCTGAATATATTCAGGAAAAAACGCATACGCCCTTTTTGGCCAAGGGCATCATTGTCAACGTTTTGCCGCTTTTCATGTGCTTTAAAGGCGATTCGACTCTACCTCCTGAAATCTGTTTCCTGCAATTCTGCCTTGATTTCAAATCCTCTTCTTTGCCTTCCCTCAATATATTTGTGGACGAGAGTTATCATTTATAACTCTGCAGGTTTGTGAATTGCAGTGCCCTGAACCTCCATTTTACAACTCGCTGTTTTGGGAGCTGGCCGTAAAAGCGCATGATGGATTCCCGCCCTGTTCTTGTTCCGGGGGGCAGGCTGAGCCTGTGGTTAATTCTTATTCCTGATGGGAAAATAGAGTGACCTGTGCATGTGTCCACACCAAGAGCTAGTCTCTCATTGGTTCCCCGTCTTCCCGTTCATCCTCAGGACAAATTGCAACCTGTACGGAACAGGAGGTTAAAGGTGCTGATGCTCCAAGTAGGGAGATTGCTAGTAAAGCGGCTGGAATGGCGAACCCGGGCACAAGGAGATGAGAAATGAGGTTCGTTTTAGAAACCTTTCCCCATCACACGGTGTACCATCTTCTGGGTTTCTCATGCATGTTTTCGATGTAGGAAGATGCCCTTGAACCTGGAGATTTGGATCCCATGGGACGGGTACTACGCAGTATTACTTTAAAGGGTCTGCGTTTGCTCACCCAACCTCACCAAACCTCTCAGCCCCAAGAGTGTCCACCCTTATGTCTCATCCAGCTGTGGGTCTAGATATGGTCCATCTAGGTTGCATCACAGCCCTTGAATGCATTGTGTAAGAATTTCTCTCTCTTTCACTGTGTTTGTTTCATGGGTTTTTCAAAATAATTTATTTTTATAATGGGGTTTAGCTGCTTTTCACTGCTGTGTTTATGCCGCTTTACACCCACTTGACACACTAACAGAGAGATATCAATACATAGGTTTTAAGATTATTCCTAGTCAGATATATTCTCGTGCGGTGAATAGGGCGTGTTGAGTCCAGTTCTCTGAGCAAGGAGTAGGTCTTGTCTATTACATATTGGGTTTAGGGAACGGTATCTGAGCTAATTTGAAACCCTTGTTTTATGTATCACCCCACCTCACCTTTCCCGTTAAGCAGCCATAGTGTGTTTTCTGCATGTGTGACTCTGTTCTGTTTTGTAATTCAGTTCAAGTGTAACGGTTTTTACATTCCCTCTATAAGTGATACCTTATGAGAAGTGTCCTTTTCTGTGTGACTTATTTCACTTAGAATCGTCGTACCTAAATCCACTCATCATGCTGCTACTAGCCTTATGACATTGATTTCATGGCTGAGTGATATTCCATTGTACATAAGGACCACAACTTCTTTATCCATTTTTCTCTTTCCTGGGATATTTAAGGTGGAAGGAAGTGGAGGTCCTTGTCAACAGAGCAGCCCTAAACTTTGGGGTGCTTGTGTCTTGCTGATTTTTCATTTTCCCAATTTATACCCCCATGAGTGGAAGTGCCCTATGCTGTCTAAACTGTGTTTTTTAGATGTTTCAGGACTCACCGTACACTTCTCCAGAGTGGCTGTTGGCAATTTACATCCCGCCCATCAGTGTAGCAAGGCTCCCATTTCTCCATGGCCTGTCCTGCATTTCTGGTTTTGACACGTTTTTCAGCATGGCCCTTTTGACCGATGGGTAGCGAGTCTTCTTTGTAGCCCTGATTTGCCTTTCCAGGTTGCTTGGTTGGCCAAAAAGGGCGTATGCGTTTTTTCCTGAATATATTCAGGAAAAAACGCATACGCCCTTTTTGGCCAAGGGCATCATTGTCAACGTTTTGCCGCTTTTCATGTGCTTTAAAGGCGATTCGAATCTACCTCCTGAAATCTGTTTCCTGCAATTCTGCCTTGATTTCAAATCCTCTGCTTTGCCTTCCCTCAATATATTTGTGGACGAGAGTTATCATTTATAACTCTGTAGGTTTGTGAATTGCAGTGCCCTGAAGCTCCATTTTACAACTCGCTTTTTTGGGAGCTGGCCGCAAAAGCGCAGGATGGATTCACGCCCTGTTCTTGTTCCGGGGGGCAGGCTGAGCCTGTGGTTAATTCTTCTTCCTGATGGGAAAATAGAGTAACCTGTGCCTGTGTCCACACCAAGAGCTAGTCTCTCATTGGTTCCCCGTCTTCCCGTTCATCCTCAGGACAAATTGCAACCTGTACGGAACAGGAGGTTAAAGGTGCTGATGCTCCAAGTAGGGAGATTGCTAGTAAAGTGCCTGGAATGGGGAACCCGGGCACAAGGAGATGAGAAATGAGGTGCGTTTCAGAAACCTTTCCCCATCACACGGTGTACCATCTTCTGGGTTTCTCATGCATGTTTTCGATGTAGGAAGATGCCCTTGAACCTGGAGATTTGGGACCCATTGGACGGGTACCACGCAGTATTAATTTAAAGGGTCTGCGTTTGCTCACCCAACCTCACCAAACCTCTCAGCCCCAAGAGTGTCCACCCTTATGTCTCATCCAGCTGTGGGTCTAGATATGGTCAATCCAGGTTGCATCACAGCCCCTGAACGCATTGTGTAAGAATTTCTCTCTCTTTCACTGTCTTTGTTTCATGGGTTTGTAAAAGTAATTTATTTTTATAATGGGGTTTAGCTGCTTTTCACTGCTGTGTTTATGCCGCTTTACACCCACTTGACACACTAATAGAGAGTTATCAATACATAGGTTTTAAGATTATTACTAGTCAGATATATTCTT
The DNA here is from genome assembly GCF_965194805.1 of Balaenoptera borealis. Taxonomy (NCBI): domain Eukaryota; kingdom Metazoa; phylum Chordata; class Mammalia; order Artiodactyla; family Balaenopteridae; genus Balaenoptera; species Balaenoptera borealis. Next base: position 78,621 of record NW_028123169.1, read on the forward strand.
GTGCGTTGAATAGGGCGTGTTGAGTCCAGTTCTCTGAGCAAGGAGTAGGTCTTGTCTATTACATATTGGGTTTATGGAACGGTATCTGAGCTAATTTGAAACCCTTGTTTTATGTATCACCCCACCTCACCTTTCCCGTTAAGCAGCCATAGTGTGTTTACTGCATGTGTGACTCTGTTCTGTTTTGTAATTCAGTTCAAGTGTAACGGTTTTTACATTCCCTCTATAAGTGATACCTTATGAGAAGTGTCCTTTTCTGTGTGACTTATTTCACTTAGAATCGTCGTACCTAAATCCACTCATCATGCTGCTACTAGCCTTATGACATTGATTTCATGGCTGAGTGATATTCCATTGTACATAAGGACCACAACTTCTTTATCCATTTTTCTCTTTCCTGGGATATTTAAGGTGGAATGAAGTGGAGGTCCTTGTCAACAGAGCAGCCCTAAACTTTGGGGTGCTTGTGTCTTGCTGATTTTTCATTTTCCCAATTTATACCCCCATGAGTGGAAGTGCCCTATGCTCTCTAAGCTGTGTTTTTTAGATGTTTCAGGACTCACCGTACACTCCTCCAGAGTGGCTGTTGGCAATTTACATCCCGCCCATCAGTGTAGCAAGGCTCCCATTTCTCCATGGCCTGTCCTGCATTTCTGGTTTTGACACGTTTTTCAGCATGGCCCTTTTGACCGATGGGTAGCGAGTCTTCTTTGTAGCGCTGATTTGCCTTTCTAGATTGCTTGGTTGGCCAAAAAGTGCGTATGCGTTTTTTCCTGAATATATTCAGGAAAAAACGCATATGCCCTTTTTGGCCAAGGGCATCATTGTCAACGTTTTGCCGCTTTTCATGTGCTTTAAAGGCGATTCGAATCTACCTCCTGAAATCTGTTTCCTGCAATTCTGCCTTGATTTCAAATCCTCTTCTTTGCCTTCCCTCAATATATTTGTGGACGAGAGTTATCATTTATAACTCTGTAGGTTTGTGAATTGCAGTGCCCTTAACCTCCATTTTACAACTCGCTTTTTTGGGATCTGGCCGCAAAAGCGCATGATGGATTCACGCCCTGTTCTTGTTCCGGGGGGCAGGCTGAGCCTGTGGTTAATTCTTATTCCTGATGGGAAAATAGAGTGACCTGTGCCTGTGTCCACACCAAGAGCTAGTCTCTCATTGGTTCCCCATCTTCCCGTTCATCCTCAGGACAAATTGCAACCTGTACGGAACAGGAGGTTAAAGGTGCTGATGCTCCAAGTAGGGAGATTGCTAGTAAAGTGGCTGGAATGGGGAACCCGGGCACAAGGGGATGAGAAATGAGGTTCGTTTTAGAAACCTTTCCCCATCACATGGTGTACCATCTTCTGGGTTTCTCATGCATGTTTTCGATGCAGGAAGATGCCCTTGAACCTGGAGATTTGGGACCCATTGGACGGGTACCACGCAGTATTAATTTAAAGGGTCTGCGTTTGCTCACCCAACCTCACCAAACCTCTCAGCCCCAAGAGTGTCCACCCTTATGTCTCATCCAGCTGTGGGTCTAGATATGGTCAATCCAGGTTGCATCACAGCCCCTGAACGCATTGTGTAAGAATTTCGCTCTCTTTCACTGTCTTTGTTTCATGGGTTTTTCAAAGTAATTTATTTTTATAATGGGGTTTAGCTGCTTTTCACTGCTGTGTTTATGCCACTTTACACCCACTTGACACACTAATAGAGAGATATCAATACATAGGTTTTAAGATTATTACTAGTCATATATATTCTTGTGCGGTGAATAGGGAGTGTTGAGTCCAGTTCTCTGAGCAAGGAGTAGGTCTTGTCTATTACATATTGGGTTTATGGAACGGTATCTTAGCTAATTTGAAACCCTTGTTTTATGTATCACCCCACCTCACCTTTCCCGTTAAGCAGCCATAATTTGTTTTCTGCATGTGTGACTCTGTTCTGTTTTGTAATTCAGTTCAAGTGTAACGGTTTTTACATTCCCTGTATAAGTGATACCTTATGAGAAGTGTCCTTTTCTGTGTGACTTATTTCACTTAGAATCGTTGTACCTAAATCCACTCATCATGCTGCTACTAGCCTTATGACATTGATTTCCTGGCTGAGTGATATTCCATTGTACATAAAGACCAAAACTTCTTTATCCATTTTTCTCTTTCCTGGGATATTTAAGGTGGAATGAAGTGGAGGTCCTGGTCAACAGAGCAGCCCTAAACTTTGGGGTGCTTGTGTCTTGCTGATTTTTCATTTTCCCAATTTATACCCCCATGAGTGGAAGTGCCCTATGCTCTCTAAGCTGTGTTTTTTAGATGTTTCAGGACTCACTGTACACTTCTCCAGAGTGGCTGTTGGCAATTTACATCCCGCCCATCAGTGTAGCAAGGCTCTCATTTCTCCATGGCCTGTCCTGCATTTCTGGTTTTGACACGTTTTTCAGCATGGCCCTTTTGACCGATGGGTAGCGAGTCTTCTTTGTAGCCCTGATTTGCCTTTCCAGGTTGCTTGGTTGGCCAAAAAGGGCGTATGCGTTTTTTCCTGAATATATTCAGGAAAAAACGCATACGCCCTTTTTGGCCAAGGGCATCATTGTCAACGTTTTGCCGCTTTTCATGTGCTTTAAAGGCGATTCGACTCTACCTCCTGAAATCTGTTTCCTGCAATTCTGCCTTGATTTCAAATCCTCTTCTTTGCCTTCCCTCAATATATTTGTGGACGAGAGTTATCATTTATAACTCTGCAGGTTTGTGAATTGCAGTGCCCTGAACTTCCATTTTACAACTCGCTTTTTTGTGAGCTGGCCGCAAAAGTGCATGATGGTTTCACGCCCTGTTCTTGTTCCGGGGGGCAGGCTGAGCCTGTGGTTAATTCTTCTTCCTGATGGGAAAATAGAGTGACCTGTGCCTGTGTCCACACCAAGAGCTAGTCTCTCATTGGTTCCCCGTCTTCCCGTTCATCCTCAGGACAAATTGCAACCTGTACGGAACAGGAGGTTAAAGGTGCTGATGCTCCAAGTAGGGAGATTGCTAGTAAAGCGGCTGGAATGGTGAACGCAGGCACAAGGAGATGAGAAATGAGGTGCGTTTTAGAAACCTTTCCCCATAACATGGTGTACCATCTTTTTGTTTTCTCCTGCATGTTTTCGATGTAGGAAGATGCCCTTGAACCTGGAGATTTGCGACCCATGTGATGGGTACCACGCAGTATTACTTTAAAGGGTCTGCGTTTGCTCACCCAACCTCACCAAACCTCTCAGCCCCAAGAGTGTCCACCCTTATGTCTCATCCAGCTGTGGGTCTAGATATGGTCAATCCAGGTTGCATCACAGCCCCTGAACGCATTGTGTAAGAATTTCTCTCTCTTTCACTGTCTTTGTTTCATGGGTTTTTCGAAGTAATTTATTTTTATAATGGGGTTTAGCTGCTTTTCACTGCTGTGTTTATGCCGCTTTACACCCACTTGACACACTAACAGAGAGATATCAATACATAGGTTTTAAGCTTATTACTAGTCAGATAGATTCTTGTGCGGTTAATAGGGCGTGTTGAGTCCAGTTCTCTGAGCAAGGAGTAGGTCTTGTCTATTACATATTGGGTTTATGGAACGGTATCTGAGCTAATTTGAAACCCTTGTTTTATGTATCACCCCACCTCACCTTTCCCGTTAAGCAGACATAGTGTGTTTTCTGCATGTGTGACTCTGTTCTGTTTTGTAATTCAGTTCAAGTGTAACGGTTTTTACATTCCCTCTATAAGTGATACCTTATGAGAAGTGTCCTTTTCTGTGTGACTTATTTGACTTAGAATCGTCATACCTAAATCCACTCATCATGCTGCTACTAGCCTTATGACATTGATTTCATGGCTGAGTGATATTCCATTGTACATAAGGACCACAACTTCTTTATCCATTTTTCTCTTTCCTGGGATATTTAAGGTGGAAGGAAGTGGAGGTCCTTGTCAACAGAGCAGCCCTAAACTTTGGGGTGCTTGTGTCTTGCTGAGTTTTCATTTTCCCAATTTATACCCCCATGAGTGGAAGTGCCCTATGCTCTCTAAGCTGTGTTTTTTAGGTGTTTCAGGACACACCGTACACTTCTTCAGAGTGGCTGTTGGCAATTTACATCCCGCCCATCAGTGTAGCAAGGCTCCCATTTCTCCATGGCCTGTCCTGCATTTCTGGTTTTGACACGTTTTTCAGCATGGCCCTTTTGACCGATGGGTAGCGAGTCTTCTTTGTAGCCCTGATTTGCCTTTCCAGGTTGCTTGGTTGGCCAAAAAGGGCGTATGCGTTTTTTCCTGAATATATTCAGGAAAAAACGCATACGCCCTTTTTGGCCAAGGGCATCATTGTCAACCTTTTGCCGCTTTTCATGTGCTTTAAAGGCGATTCGAATCTACCTCCTGAAATCTGTTTCCTGCAATTCTGCCTTGATTTCAAATCCTCTTCTTTGCCTTCCCTCAATATATTTGTGGACGAGAGTTATCATTTATAACTCTGGAGGTTTGTGAATTGCAGTGCCCTGAAGCTCCATTTTACAACTCGCTTTTTTGGGAGCTGGCCGCAAAAGCGCAGGATGGCTTCAGGCCCTGTTCTTGTTCCGGGGGGCAGGCTGAGCCTGTGGTTAATTCTTCTTCCTGATGGGAAAATAGAGTGACCTCTGCCTGTGTCCACACCAAGAGCTAGTCTCTCATTGGTTCCCCCTCTTTCCGTTCATCCTCAGGACAAATTGCAAGCTGTACGGACCAGGAGGTTAAAGGTGCTGATTCTCCATGGAGGGAGATTGCTACTAAAGAGGCTGGTATGACGAACCCGAGCACAAGGAGATGAGAAATGAGGTGCGTTTTAGAAACCTTTCCCGATCACACGGTGTACCACCTTCTGGGTTTCTCATGCATGTTTTCGATGTAGGAAGATGCCCTTGAACCTGGAGATTTGTAAACCATGAGTTGGGTAACAGGCAATATTACTTTAAAGGCTCTGCGTTTGCTCCCCCAACCTCACCAAGCCTCTCAGCCCCGAGAGTGTCCACCCTTATGTCTCATCCAGCTGTGGGTCTAGATATGGTCAATCCAGGTGGCATCATAGCCCCTGAACGAATTTTGTAAGAATTTCTCTCTCTTTCACTGTCTTTGTTTCACGGGTTTTTAAAAGTAATTTATTTTTATAATGGGGTTTAGCTGCTTTTCACGGCTGTGTTTATGCCGCTTTACACCCACTTGACTCACTTCCAGAGAGATATCAATACATAGGTTTTACAATTCTGACTAGTCAGATATGTTCTCTTGCGGTGAATAGGGGTTGCTGAGTCCAGTTCACTGAGCAAGGAGTAGGTCTTGTCTATTACATATTGGATTTATGGAACGTTATCTGAGCTAATTTGTAATCCTTGTTTTATGCATCACCCCACCTCACCTTTCCCGTTAAGCAACCATAGTGTGTTTTCTAAATGTGTGACTCTGTTCTGTTTTGTAATTCAGTTCAAGTGTAACGGTTTTTACATTCCCTCTATAAGTGATACCTTATGAGAAGTGTCCTTTTCTGTGTGACTTATTTCACTTAGAATCGTCGTACCTAAATCCACTCATCATGCTGCTACTACCCTTATGATATTGATTTCACGCCCGGGTGATATACAATTGTACATATGGACCACAACTTCTTTATCCATTTTTCTCTTTCCTTGCATATTGAAGGTGGAATTAAGTGGAGGTTCTTGTCAACAGAGCAGCCCTAAAGTTTGGGGTGCCTGTGTCTTGCTGAGTTTTAGTTTTCCCAATTTATACGCCCATGAGTGGATGTGCCCCTTTCTCTCTAGCTGTGTTTTTTAGATGTTTTAGGAAACACCATACCCTTCTCCAGAGTCATCATTGGCAATTTACACCCCACCCATCAGTGTAACAAGGCTCCCTTTCCTCCATGGCCTCTCCTGCATTTCTTGTTTTTACACTTTTTTAGGAAGGCCATTTTGACTGATGGGAAGTCAGAGTTCTTTGTAGTGCTGAATTGCATTTCCGGCTTGCTTGGTTGGCCAAAAAGGGCCTATGGGTTTTTTCCTGAATTCATTCAGAAAAAAACGCATATGCTCTTTTTGGCCAAGTGCATCATTGTCGACGTTTTGCCGCTTTTCATGTGCTTTAGGGGTGATTCAAATCTAACTCCTGAAATCTGTTTCCTGCAATTCTGCCTTGATTTCAAATCCTCTTCTTTGCCTTCCCTCAATATATTTGTGGACGAGAGTTATCATTTACAAATCTGCAGATTTGTTAATTGCAGTGCCCCTGAGCTCCATTTTTCACCTCGCTTTTTTGGGAGCTTTCCGCAGATCCGCTCGTTTGCTTCTGGCCCTACTCTGGTTCCCGGTGGCAGGCTAAGCCTTTGCTTAATTCTTCTTCCTGACTGGAAAGTAGAGTGACATGTGCCTCTCCGAACACCTAGGGCTTGGCTCTCTTTGTTTCTCCTCCTTCCCCTTCTTCCTTTGGACAAATTCCAATTTCTGTGCAACTGGATGTTGAAGGTGCTGACATCCTCAAGTGGGGAGATTTTAAGGAAAAAGGCTGGAGGGGTGAACCCAACAACCAGGAAATTAGGAGTTTTGGTGCCTTTTCCAAAATCTTCCTGATCCAACCGTGTTCCATCTTCTGGGTGTCACAGGCATGTTTTAGCTGTAGGAAAGGTCCCGTGTATGTAAGGAGAACACAAGGGATTTTTCCAAATCAGTGTCTCCCCGAACTCCAATCTGGGGAATTTTTAAGCTACTGGTACATGTGTGTTCATTAAGGGACTTGGGCCGTAGGCAGAGTCCGAACTTTAGATGATTGAAGTCTTCAGGTTCAGAAACGCTCACCATCGGCCTCCTTTAGTTTCCATTTTATCTGTAGTTGATAGATGATGTCGATATAGATATCTATTGTTTTTCAGATTATTTCCCCTCAGGGGTCATTACAAAATATTGAGTATAGTTCCTTGTGCTATACAGTAGTTCCTTGTTGATGATATATTTTATACATAGCAGTGTGTATATGTTAATCTGAAACTGTTAATTTATCCCTCCTCCCACCTTTCCCTTTTGGTAATAAAAAATATAAGATTTTATACTTCTCAGAAATCTAGGAGCTGAAAGAGAGGTATCATTTTCAATGGAAAATCATTCAAAACAAGGTTGAAACTTCAACCAAGATTATTAGATGTACATCCTTGGAAAGAAATCACTGCATTTCTCTACTGTTGACCTGACAAATAAGACAAACCCCTCCACTGAACTTGCTTATAATAAAGTGATGGAAATATCAAATGGAAGTGTTAGAAACATCTTATTTTACACGAGCCTTATACACTGCTCTATGTTAATTACAGTTTGGCTCACACATCTGTTCATTGAAGTTACAATGTTCTCAAATTCTGTTACTGATCCTGCAGAGTGGGCCCCAACAAGGGTCTCCCTGCCCAGTGTCATTGGAGCCAACAGATCGAGACTGACTTTGGTTCAGAAGCAAAGGAAAACTTTATATTTTGATCAGAGAATGGAGAGGTGAGAGTGTGTGCTCCCCTGCGGGTTGTGGGCCGGGCTGCTGTGTAGGGATCCTGTCAGCATCAGCGGGAGGGAGGGGGCGGAGCTCTCGAGGGCCGGGTTGCCTGGAGCTCAGGCTCTATGTCGCAGAGTCTGCACGGGGCCCCACGAGCTGAGGTGTCGGCCCAGCCATTTTGCACTAGGAAATCGGGTCTGAAGTGTCGGGTGTGGGACCTCTGCATGTGGAAACCTAGGAGCAAGTGAAATTAGACAAAGCACAAAGGAAAAAATGGTTAGACTTTATTTTATTGCCCAGATTCTATTTTTATCTCCCAGGAATTTTTAATGGGCTTTGCCAGTGACAAAGCCCTCCTCTGCCTTTTGTCCCATTCCTCATTCTTGAGGCGCTGAGGGTGCAGACACGTCTTCTGTAAATGCTTCATGCTGAGTTGAGTGTCCTCATACCCGGGGGGAGGGGCAGGACTTCTCCCCAGCAGCCTCCAGGTGAGGTTGATTGTCCGCAGGCCTCCTCCCTCACTGCTCGTCTGCCTGGGCACCAGCATTGGAAGTTTTATAGATTCTAATGACCTTTAAGGGTCCAGGAAAGAGATGTGCAGAGACGCTGGGGGGGTGGGCGGTTTTACCCTGCTCCACATTGGTTCGGCCCCCTTAGGCTGATGGTTTCTGCCAGCCTAGATGCTCTGACCAGTAGTCTGTGCTTTCTTCAGTTAGGCCACTGAATTAACGTACAAACAGCACCAGGTGTCAGAGCCCTGCTTGCTCAACTCCCAGACAGTCCAGGGCCGGTGGTGATCCAGGACCATGACGGCCACTCAGTCAACGGCCTTTTGAAGTAGCCAGGTGTAGAGCCGGTCTCATTGGCCGCCATCACTGCAGTGTCTGCAGGCTTTTCTATGGTGGCAGCGTTATTTATGGTTCCCCTGCCAAGTTTATTAGCTCCGCTCTGGGTGCAGTAAGTCCTGTAAGCAATAGTCTGCTCTTTTGGGGCACACTCTTGTTGTTTTCTGAGAGAAGCTCCAGGTAAAGTGATGGTCACACGAGTCGTCATGGGGGCCCATTGCCCCAGGTTGTCTCTCTGGAGGTTGGTGTTGGAGGGCCTCCTCACTTGAGGTCATTGTGCCCACGGAGCAATCCCTGCAACTTCAGGGCATGGTGGGTGGTTAGGATCACCAAGTGGCGTCCTTTTCCCTTAGGAGGGAGCTGGCCTTGCGGGCTGCTGATTTCCAGGTTTTTAGATACCCCCAGTATCCTGGTCGGATGGGGTGGCTGGCCAATGCCTGGAGGGCATTCTTGCATTGTTCCATTTCAAGTGGTCCCAGTTTTTGCACTAATACTCCAAGGGCGATTCGCCTTGGACCAGGAATGTAAAGGTCAAAGGGTTTAGCTAACTTAGGGAGGTCCAGGGCCAGGGTCTGAATTGACTGCTCTTTCCATTCTTGAAAGGCCGCTTCTGGATTCTATTCAAAAGGATCATCATCTTTTCCTTTCAGTGATTCATATAGAGGCCCAGCTATTAGACTGTAGTTAGGGATCCAGATGCAGCAAACCCCGGTCTCCCCAGGAACCCCTAAGCTGTCTTCTAGTTTCAGGAAAGGTGAGGCTGCAAATGGCTTCTTCCCTTTCCTGGGGTGGGCTTCTCCGACCTTCTGTGCGAATGAAGCCCAGGAAGGCCACCTTAGTTTGTGATATTTGAGCCTTTTCCTTGGACACCTTCTATCTTTTATTGGCTAGGTAGTTCAGAGGCCTCCTTAGTCGGGCTGGTGATCAGAATGTCATCTGCATATTGAAGGAGGGTTCCCTTCTCCAGAGGTAGATCTTTTAGGTCTTTAGCTAACGTTTCCCCAAAGATGGTGTGGGAATTTTTGAACCCCTGGGGCAGGACGGCCCAGCAGTATTGTTTTTGTTGTAGGTTGAGTCCTGCCACTCACAGCCAAAATTTCTTGTGACTCTGGGACTAATGGAATACAGAAGAAGGCATCATTGAAGTCTAATACAGAATGCCATGTCCTGGTGGATGGTAGAATGACCAGCAGGGTGTAGGAATTAGGAACTACTAGATGTATATCCTCTGTGGCTTCACTGACTGTCCTGGCGTCCTCTACCAGGTCCCCAGCAGCCCACGGGGCTCTTGTGGTCAGGCCCCTCCCAGGATATGGAGCTCACCTGGGCAGGTACCCAGCGGCCCACGGGGCTCTGGTGGTTAGGCCGCTCCCAGGATATTGAGCTCACCTGGGCAGGTACCCAGCAGCCCATGGGGCCCTCATGGTCAGGCCCCTCCCAGGATATGGAGCTCACCTGGGCAGGTACGCAGCAGCCCACGGGGCTCTCGTGGGCAGGCCCCTCCCTGGATATGGAGCTCCCGTGGACAGGTACCCCGGCAGGGCTGGGCACACAGGAACCGTGCACATAGCCCTCATTGCAGAGCACCCCCAGCACCCCTGTCACTCAGAGCTGACACAGAGCACCTCAGAGCAGAGCTTGAACTAACAAACAGCAGCTCCAACAGGTCTGTGGCCCTAGGCTTCACTCTGTGCGGCCTCCCTCTGCCTGGTCTTCCAGGGGCTTCCACTGCAGCCGGGGTACCAGGCCTCTGTCTCCACCCACCACCCCTCCTCTCCCTGACTCCTGGGTTCCTCTCATTAGCAGAGGGTCTTCTTGAAGTTGTCTCCCACTCATGGACCAGATAAAATGATTCGAAAACAAGCCAGGGCTGCCGCCCCTTATCTATCCTGACTCTCGGGACCCTACACCTGTTCCTTGGATCTGGCCGGTGCAGCAAGGCCCATTTTCTGCAACTCTGAGTCCCTGAGGGGCGAGGATTGGCTGACCTGGGCAGCCTGACCCGGCCGGCCAGCCCTTCCCAGGTGTGCCTGGGTTGAGGTCAATATAAACACCCCTCCAGGCAGCAAAAGCCTCTGCAGCTGTGCCTGACGCCATATTCTCTGCCCCGTCAGCAGTCTCGGGGTTGGGCTGGTGGGAGGGAGTAGGGCCCATGGCTCTATGAGTGGCCCAGTGTGACTGGGGCTCTGCTGGACTTTCTGCAGGAGTTGCCGGGCTGCCACCTGCTAAAGAAGAGGATGTGTCACCCATACTTGCTGCTGGAATTTCTCCCCGGGCAGAGGTGAGGAAGGAAAAAAGCAGTGGGGGCCGGGACAGGAGGGGTACCTCAGGCAGGGAAATGGAAAGCTTCCAGACGAGCGCCCGGGGCCAGGACCATCCTGGCTGGCCTGCAGGCACCAAGTCGGCCTGCGTGCTGTCGCTGGTGTGACTCCAAGCCCCTTCCTCTAGTTTTTAAAGTCTTTGCACACATTCAGGTGTTTTACCTGGGAAGGGTGGGAAAAGTTCAGCAGCAGCTGGCCTGGGGCTCAGCTCACGTTTACTCAGAGACGCCTCCTCACGGTCCCCCAGCTTTGCAATGAGGACGCTCCTCGTGTGGGGGCTGCTGGCTGCATGGGAGATGATTCCCCACCTGTGACCAACTTCAGAATTGTTTACCACTGGAGCAAGTGCCCTGATAGGGTTTTCCTCTGTATGACCAGTGGGTTCTGTTTTTTTTTTTTTTTTCTTTTTTGGTTCAAGGTAAGTTTTATTCCTCTTTTTGTATTTATGGATATAAGCATGGAAATAATTCATTCATATAAATACGTCTATGGGAAGGACAGAACTTTTTTTCTGTTTTATTTTTTTAAGTATTATTTATTTTTTAATTTTTGAATTTATTTTATTCATTTTTTTATACAGCAGGCTCTTATTGGTAACCTATTTTATACACATAAGTGTGTATATGTCAATCCCAGGCTCGCAATTCATCCCACCACCACCACCCTGCCACTTTCCCCCCTTGGTGTCCATACATTTGTTCTCTACATCTGTGTCTCTATTTCTGCCTTGCAAACCGGTTCATCTTTACCATTTTTCTAGGTTCCACATGTATGCGTTAATATACGATATTTGTTTTTCTCTTTCTGACTTACTTCACTCTGTATGACAGTCTCTAGATCTATCCACGTCTCTACAAATGACCCAATTTCATTCCTTTTTATGGCTGAGTAATATTCCATTTTATATATGTAGCACATCTTTTCTGTTCGTCTGTCTATGGGCATTTAGGTTGCTTCCATGACCTGGCTATTGTAAGCAGTGCTGCAATGAATATTGTGGTGAATATGTCTTTTTGAATTATGGTTTTCTCTGGGTATATGGCCAGTAGTGGGATTGCTGGGTCATATGGTAATTCTATTTTTAGTCTTTTAAGGAACCTCCATACTGTTCTCCATCGTGACTGTATCAATTTACATTCCCACAAATAGTGTAAGAGGGTTCCCTTTTCTCCACACCCTCTCCAGCATTTGTTGCTTGTAGATTTTCTGATGATGCCCATTCTAACTCGTGTGAGGCGATACCTCATTGTAGTTTTGGTTTATATTTCTCTAATAATTAGTGATGTTGAGCAGCTTTTCATGTGCTTCTTGGTCATCTGTATGTCTTCTTGGGACAAATGTCTATTTACGTCATCTGCCCATTTTTGGATTGGGTTGTTTGTTTTTTTACTGTTGAGCTGCATGAGCTGTTTATATACATTGGAGATTAATCCTTTGTCCATTGATTCGTTTGCAAATATTTTCTCCCATTGTGAGGGTTGTCTTTTCGTCTTGTTTGTAGTTTCCTTTGCTTTGCAAAAGCTTTTAGGTTTCATTTGCTCCCATATGTTTATTTTTTTTTTTATTCCATTACTCTAGGAGGTGGATCAAAAAAGATCTTGCTGTGATTTATGTCAAAGAGTATTCTTCCTATGTTTTCCTCTAAGAGTTTTATAGTGTCCGGTCTTACATTTCGGTCTCTAATCCATTTTGAGTTTATTTTTTGTGTATGGTGTTAGGGAGTGTTCTAATTTCATTCTTTTACATGTAGCTGTCCATTTTTCCCAGCACCACTTATTGAAGAGACTGTCTTTTCTCCTTTGTATACCCTTGCCTCCTTTGTCATAGATTAGTGGGCCATAGGTGTGTAGGTTTATCTCTGGGCTTTTTTTTTTTCTTTTACATCTTTATTGGAGTATAATTGCTTTACACTTGTGTGTTAGTTTCTGCTGTATAAAAAAGTGAATCAGCTGTGCGTATACATATAACACCATATCCCCTCCCTCTTGCACCTCCCTCTCACTCCCTTATCCCACCCTTTTAGGTGGTCACAAAGCACAGCGCTGATCTCCCTGTGCTATGTGGCTGCTTCCCAGTAGCTATCAATTTTACATTTGGTAGTGTATATATGTCCATACCACTCTCTCACTTTGTCCCAGCTTACCCTTCCCTCTCCCCATGTCCTCAAGTCCTTTCTCTACGTCTGTGTCCTTAATCCTTTCCTGCCCCTAGGTTCTTCATAAACTTTTTTTTTAAGATTCCATATATATGTGTTAGCATACAGTATTTGTTTTTCTCTTTCTGACTTACTTCACTCTGTAGGACAGACTCTAGATCCATCCACCTCACTAAAAGTAACTCAATTTCGTTTCTTTTTATGGCTGAATAATGTTCCATTGTATATATGTGCCACATCTTCTTTATCCATTTATCTGTTGATGGACACTTAGGTTGCTTCCATGTCCTGGCTATTGTAAATAGAGCTACAGTGAACGTTGTGGTACATGACTCTTTTTGAATTATGGTTTTCTCAGGGTAAATGTCCAGGAGTGGGTTTGCTGGGTTGTATGGTAGTTCTATTTTTAGTTTTTAAGGAACCCCCATACCGTTCTCCCTAGTGGCTATATCAATTTACATTCCCACCAACAGTGCAAGAGGGTTCCCTTTTCTCCAATAAATGCCTCTCCAGCATTTATTGTTGGTAGATTTTTTGATGATGGCCATTCTGACTGGTGTGAGGTGATACCTCACTGTAGTTTTGATTTGCATTTCTCTAATGATTAGTGATGTTCAGCATCCTTTCATGTGTTTGTTGGCAACCTGTATATCTTCTTTGGAGAAATGTCTATTTAGGTCTTCTGCCCATTTTTGGATTGGGTTGTTTGGTTTTGTGATATTGAGCTACATGAGCTGCTTTTTGGAGATTAATCCTTTGCCATTTGCTTCATTTGAAAATATTTTCTCCCATTCTGATGGTTGTCTTTTCATCTTGCTTATGTTTTCCTTTGCTGTGCAAAAGAATTTATGTTTCATTCGGTCCCATTTTTTTATTTTTGTTTTTATTTCCATTTCTCTAGGAGGTGGGTCAAAAAGGATCTTGCTGTGATTTATGTCATAGACTGTTCTGCTTATGTTTTCCTCTAAGAGTTTTATAGTGGCTGGTCTTATATTTAGGTCTCTAATCCATTTTGAGTTTATTTTTGTGTATGGTGTTAGGGAGTGTACTAATTTCATTCTTTTACATGTAACTGTCCAGTTTTCCCAGCACCACTTGCTGAAGACACTGTCTTTTCTCCATTGTATACCCTTGCCTCCTTTGTCATAGATTAGTGAACCATAGGTACGTGGGTTTATCTCTGTGCTTTCTATCCTGTTCTATTGACCTATATTTCTGTTTTTGTGTCAGTACCATATTATCTTGATTACTGTAGCTTTGCAATATAGTCTGAAGTCTGGAAGTCTGATTCCTCCAGCTCTTTTTTTTCCCCCTCAAGACTGCTTTGGCTATCCAGGGTCTTTTGTGTCTCCCTACAAATTTTAAGATTTTTTTTTCTTGTTCTGTAGAAAATGCCAAAGGTATTTTGATCGGGATTGCATTGAATCTGTAGATTGCTTTGGGTAGTATAGTCATTTTCACAATATTGATTCTTCTAATCCGAGAACATGGTATATGTCTCCATCTGTTTATATCATCTTTGATTTCTTTCATCAGTGTCTTATAGTTTTCTGAGTACAGGTCTTTTACTTCCTTAGGTAGGTTTATTCCTAGGTATTTTATTCTTTTTGTTGCAGTGGTAATGGGATTGTTTCCTTAATTTCTCTTTCTGATCTTTCATTGTTAGTGTATAGGAATGCAAGCAATTTCTGTGCATTAATTTTGTATCCTGCAACTTTACCAAATTCATTGATTAGCTCCAGTGGTTTTCTGGTGGCATCTTTAGGATTCTCTATCTATGATATCATGTCATCTGCGAACAGTGACAATTTTACTTCTTCTTTTCCTTTTTGTATTCCTTTTATTTCTTTTTCTTCTCTGATTGCCATGGCTAGGACTTCCAAAACTATGTTGAATAGCAGTGGTGAGAGTGGACATCCTCGTCTTGTTCCTGATCTTAGAGGAAACGCTTTCAGTTTTTCACCATTGAGAATGCTGTTTGCTGTGGGTTTGTCATATATGGCCTTTATTATGTTGAGGTAGTTTCCCTCTAGGCCCACACTCTGCAGAGTTTTTATCGTAAATGAGTGTTGAATTTTCTCAAAATCTTTTCCTTCATCTATTGAGATGATCATATGCTTTTATTCTACAATTTGTTAATATGGTGTATCACATTGATTTGTGTATATTGAAGAATCCTTGCATCCCTGGGATAAACCCCACTTGATCATGGTGTATGATCCTTTTAATGTGTTGTTCGATTCTGTTTGCTAGTATTTTGTTGAGGATTTTTACATCTATATTCATCAGTGATATTGGTCTATAATTTTCTTTCCTTGTAGTATCTCTGTCTGATTTTGGTATCAGGGTGATGGTGGTCTCATAGAATGAGTTTGGGAGTGTTCCTTCCCCTGCAATTGTTTTGAAGAATTTGAGAAGGTTGGGTGTTAGCTCTTCTCTAAATGTTTGATAGAATTCACCTGTGATGCCATCTGGTTCTGGACTTTTGTTTGTTGGAAGATTTTTAATCACAGTTTCAATTTCATTGCTTGTGATAGGTTTGTTCATATTTTCTATTTCTTCCTGGTTCAGTCTTAGAAGGTTATCCCTTTCTAAGAATTTGTCCATTTCTTCCAGATTGTCCATTTTATTGGCCTAGAGTTGCTTGTAGTAGTCTCTTAGGATGCTTTGTATTCCTGTGGTGTCTGTTGTAACTTCTGCTTTTTCACTTCTAATTTTGTTGATTTGCGTCCTCTCCCTCTTTTTCTGGAGTCTGGCTAAAGGTTGATCATTTTTGCTTATCTTCTCAAAGAACCAGCTTTTAGTTTTATTGATCTTTGCTTTCGTTTTCTTTGTTTCTATTTCATTTATTTCTGCTCTGATCTTTATGATTTCTTTCCTTCTACTAACTTTGGGTTTTGTTCTTCTTTCTCTAGTTCCTCTAGGTGTAAGGTTAGATTGTTTATTTGAGATTTTTCTTGTTTCTTGAGGTAGGCTTGTATTGCTATAAACTTCCCTCTTAGAACTCCTTTTGCTGCATCCCATAGGTTTTGGATCATCGTGTTTTTGTTGTCATTTGTCTCTAGGTAGTTTTTGATTTCCTCTTTGATTTCTTCAGTGATCTCTTGGTTATTTAGTAACGTATTGTTTAGCCTCCATGTGTGTGTGTTTTTTACGGTTTTTTCCGTGTAATTGATTTCTAATCTCATAGCATTGTGGTCGGAACAGCTGCTTGATATGATTTCAGTTTTCTTAAATTTACTGAGGCTTTATCTGTGACCCAAGATGTGATCTATCCTGGAGAATGTTCCGTGTGCAGTTGAGAAGAACGTGTAATCTGCTGTTTTTGGATGGAATGTCCTATAAATATCAACTAACTCTATCTGGTCTATTGTGTCATTTAAAGCTTGTGTTTCCTTATTAATTTTCTGTCTGGCTGATCTCCACTGGTGTAAGTGAGCTGTTAAAGTCCCCCGCTATTATTGTGTTACTGTCGATTTCCTCTTTTATAGCTGTTAGCAGTTGCCTTATACATTGAGCTGCTCCTATTTTGGGTACATATATATTTATAATTGTTATATCTTCTTCTTGGATTGGTCCCCTGACCATTATGTAGTGTCTTTCCTTGTCTCTTGTAACATTCTTTATTTTAAAGTCTATTTTATCTGATATGAGTATTGCTACTCCAGCTTTCTTTTGATTTTCATTTGCATAGAATATATTTTTCCATCGCCTCACTTTGAGTCTGTATGTGTCCCTAGGTCTGAAATGGATCTCTTGTAGACAGCATATATATGGGTCTTGTTTTTGTATCCATTCAGCGAGCCTGTGTCTTTTGGTTGGAACATGTAGTGCATTCACGTTTAAGGTAATTATCGATATGTATGTTCCTACTACTATTTTCTTAATTGTTATGGGTTTGTCTTGGTGGGTCCTTTTCTTCTCTTGTGTTTCCCACTTAGAGAAGTTCCTTTAGCATTTGGTGTAGAGCTGGTTTCATGGTGCTGAATTCTCTTAGCTTTTGCTTGTCTGTAAGGCTTTTGATTTCTCCATCAAATCTGAATGAGCTCTTTGCAGGGTGGAGTACTCTTGGTTGTAGGTTCTTCCCTTTCATCACTTTAAATTTATCATGCCACTTCCTTCTGGCTTGTAGATTTTCTGCTGAGAAATCAGTTGTTATCCTTATGGGAGTTCCCTTGTATGTTATTTGTCATTTTTCCCTCGCTGCTTTCAATCATTTTTCTTTGTCGTTAATTTTTGTCAATTTGATTGCTATGTGTCTTGTCATTTTTCTCCTTTGGTTTATCCTGCCTGGGACACTCTGTGCTTCTGGACTTGGGTGGCTATTTCTTTTCCCATGCTAGGGAAGTTTTTGACCATAATCTCTTCAAATATATTCTCGGGTCCTTTCTCTCTCTCTTCTCCTTCTGGGACCCCTATAATGCGAATGTTGTTGCGTTTAATGTTGTGCCAGAGGACTCTTGGGGTGTCTTCGTTTGTTTTCATTCTTTTTCTTTATTCTGTTCCATGGCAGTGATTTCCACCTTTCTGTCTTCCAGGTCACTTATCCGTTCTTCTGCCACAGTTATTCTGCTACTGATTCCTTCTAGTGTATTTTTCATTTCAGTTATTCCATTGTTCACCTCTGTTTGTTTGTTCTTTAATTCTTCTAGGTGTTTGTTCCTTAATTCTTCTAGGTCTTTGTTAAACATTTCTTGCATCTTCTCGATCTTTGCCTCCTTTCTTTTTCCAAGGTCTTGGCTCAACTTCACTATCATTATTCTGAATTCTTTTTCTGGAAGGTTCCCTATCTCCACCTCATTTCGTTTTTTTTCTGGGGTTTTATCTTGTTCCTTGATCTGGTATAAAGTCCTCTGCCTTTTCATTTTGTCTATCTTTCTGTGAATGTGGTTTTCCTTCCACAGGCTGCAGAATTGTAGTTCTTCTTGCTTCTGCTGTCTGCTCTCCGGTGGATGAGTCTATCTTAGAGGCTTGTGCAAGCTTCCTGATGGGAGGGACTGGTGGTGGGTAGAGCTGGGTGTTGCTTTGGTGGGCAGAGCTTTAATCCGCTTGTCTACGGATTAAATAAAACTTTAATAAAAAGTTTAATCCGCTTGTCTGCTGATGCATGGGGCTGGGTTCCCTCCCTGTTGGTTGTTTGGCCTGAGGCGACCCAGCCCTGGAGCCTACCTTGCTCTTGGTGGGGCTAATGGCGGACTCTGGGAGGGCTCACACCAAGGAGTATTTCCCAGAACTTCTGCTGCCAGTGTCGTTGTCCTCACGGTGAGCCACAGCCACAGCCACCACCTGCCTCTGCAGGAGACCCTCTAAAAGTAGCAGGTAGTTCTGGTCATTCTCCTACAGGGTCACTGCTCCTTCCCCTGGGTCCTGATGTGCACACTACTTTGTGTGTGCCCTCCAAGAGTGGAGTATCTGAGTGGAGTTGAGACTCTGAGACTCTGTGTGGAGTTGCACAGACTCTGGGTCCTGTGAAGCTTCGATGTTTTGTGATTCTAGAAATCCTATAGGAGACGGTCCACAGCAGGTGACGCTAATGTTGTCAGTAGAGGTGTTGAAGCCAAAGATCTGCAGTTCCAACTAGAGGTGCCGATGTACATACAGGACAAAATCATCTCGTGTGAATGTAGTTCAGGCATGTTTAAGATGAATGCAGTCATGTTAATGCCTACCATATTCTATCTTGAGCCTCTCCTCAGGGACCCCCTCCTCAGTTCCTGAGGCTCCTGTAAGTCATGTACAGGGGACTGGAGAGTGGGCTCTGTCCAGTCTGAGCCCTGAGTTACCCTGTGTGTATCTTAGGATACTTTGTATTTCTGTGGTGTCTGTTGTAACATCATCTCTTTCATTTCAGATTTATTTGGGCCCTCTCTTTTTAAAAAAACATACTACTGTTGTCTTTTATTCTCTACAGAAGCTTAATAAGTGTTTGATCTACTATCCTTACCCTATGTATACTTTTTGCAGTGAGATTTTTACTTTTCTTTGTTTCCTTGTTACTATCAATAATTAGTGAGACTTCTTTTAAGCTACCTTCAACATTGCTTATAAAGCTGCTTTATTAGTGATGACAGAGCCTTAATGGAAGTCATGTTCTGGTTGTAAATTAGAATGCAATGTGCCAGCAAATAGCCCCTTAAGTTTATGTCTCATTACTTCTTGTTCTTTTTTTAATTTAATTTTTATTTTTTGTCAGAGCAAATTTAATTAAAATGTTTTGTTTCTTCTAGGTGTGAAAGATGTGGTTCTTTTAAACATATACATATATCTATTCTTCTTTGGATCATTTTCCCATGTAGGTTATGACACGATGTTGAGTAGTCTTGTCTTGGTATTACGTAGGTCTTTGGTGATTACATATTTCACATGTGTTTCTATATCTATCTTAACCCCAATATCCTAATGTATCCAATCCTCACACCTTTCCATTTGGTGAACCATAAGTTTGTTTAATGAATCTGTGATTGCATTTCTCTGTGGAAATATCTTCATTGGTATCAATGTTTAGCTAAGACCTATAAGTGATATTATAGGATATGTGTCTTTTGCTTTCTGACTTAGTACAATTTGCCTGATTACCTCAAGAATCATACATGGTGCTGCAAATGGCACTGTTTCATTTTTTTCCCTGGCTAATATTCCATCTGTACGTGTACCAGTTCTTCTTTGGGCACGCACCTCTTGATGGACTTTCTGGTTGCCTCCATGTCTTGGCTATTGTAATACTGCTGCAATGCACATTTGCTTGTCTGTGTCTTTCCAGTTATGTCTTCTTATGTTATAGGCCAAGGAGTGGGCTTGCTGTATCATATGGTAGCTCAGTGTGTATGTTTTATAGGCACCACCATTCAGTTCTCATTAGTGGCTCTTTCCAGGTTACGTCCCACTTAAAATTGAGGGTATGCATTTCTCCAAAACACCTTCAATATTTATTGTTTGTAGTTTTCTTGCTGATGGTCATTCTAACAGGTGCGAGCTGATACCTATCTGTGATTGAATTTGCATGTGTCCCATAATCTGTTAAAACTGAGCTTTAAAGCATGCCCTTTTTATTTATCAAACTGTGATTACAGCTTAGTTCTTCAAAGTGTTTTCTTAAAGTAAGTGTCACATTTTGAAAATTTTTGGCCATTACCTCCCTCAAGACATTTTGAGGGCACGTTTCATTTCTGGCCCTGAAGTACTTGTTCATATGAAGTGACCATTAGCACAGGTTTTAAAGCTGCTTTTGCAGGTAACGGCCAGAGGGTGGCAGTCTTTCTACGTTCCCAATCTGGTAAATAGGGAAAGAGACCTTCAGCCCCAAGAGTGTCCAGCTTTATTTCTCATCCAGCTGTGGGTCTAGATATGGTCACACCAGGTTGCATCACAGCCCCGGAACGAATTATGTAAAAATTTCTCCCTCTATCACTGTCTTTGTTTTTTGGGATTTTAAAGTAATTTATTTTTATAATGGGGTTTACCTGATTTTCACTGCTGTGTTTATGCCCCTTTACACCCACTTGATTCACTTACAGAGAGACATCAATACATAGGTTTTAAGATTATTACTAGTCAGATATATACTTGTTCGTTGAATAGGGGATGTTGCATCCACTTCACTGAGCAAGGAATAGGTCTTGTCTATTACATATTGGTTTTATGGATCGGTATTTGAGCTAATATGAAACCCTTGATTTATGCATCACCCAACCTCACCTTTCCCGTTAAGCAGCCATAGTGTGTTTTCTAAATGTGTGACTCTGTTCTGTTTTGTAATTCAGTTCAAGTGTAACGGTTTTTACATTCCCTCTATAAGTGATACCTTATGAGAAGTGTCCTTTTCTGTGTGACTTATTTCACTTAGAATCGTCGTACCTAAATCCACTCATCATGCTGCTACTAGCCTTATGACATTGATTTCATGGCTGAGTGATATTCCATTGTACATAAGGACCACAACTTCTTTATCCATTTTTCTCTTTCCTGGGATATTTAAGTTGGAATGAAGTGGAGATCCTTGTCAACAGAGCAGCCCTAAACTTTGGGGTGCTTGTGTCTTGCTGATTTTTCATTTTCCCAATTTATACCCCCATGAGTGGAAGTGACCTATGCTCTCTAAGCTGTGTTTTTTAGATGTTTCAGGACACACCGTACATTTCTCCAGAGTGGTTGTTGGCAATTTACATCCCGCCCATCAGTGTAGCAAGGCTCCCATTTCTCCATGGCCTGTCCTGCATTTCTGGTTTTGAGACTTTTTTCAGCATGGCCCTTTTGACCGATGGGGAGCGAGTCTTCTTTGTAGCCCTGATTTGCCTTTCCAGGTTGCTTGGTTGGCCAAAAAGGGGCGTATGCGTTTTTTCCTGAATATATTCAGGAAAAAACGCATACGCCCTTTTTGGCCAAGGGCATCATTGTCAACGTTTTCCCGCTTTTCATGTGCTTTAAAGGCGATTCGACTCTACCTCCTGAAATCTGTTTCCTGCAATTCTGCCTTGATTTCAAATCCTCTTCTTTGCCTTCCCTCAATATATTTGTGGACGAGAGTTATCATTTATAACTCTGCAGGTTTGTGAATTGCAGTACCCTGAAGCTCCATTTTACAACTCGCTTTTTTGGGAGCTGGCCGAAAAAGCGCAGGATGGCTTCAGGCCCTGTTCTGGTTCCGGGGTCCGGGTGAGCCTGTGGTTAATTCTTCTTCCTGATGGGAAAATAGAGTGACCTGTGCCTGTCACAACACCAAGAGCTAGTCTCTCACTGGTTCCCCGTCTACCCGTTCAACCTCAGGACTAATTGCAACCTGTACGGAACAGGAGGTTAAAGGTGCTGATGCTCCAAGTAGGGAGATTGTTAGTAAAGCGGCTGGAATGGCGAACCCGGGCACAAGGAGAAGAGAAATGAGGTGCGTTTTAGAAACCTTTCCCCATCACATGATGTACCATCTTTTTGTTTTCTCATGCATGTTTTCGATGTAGGAATATGCCCTTGAACCTGGAGATTTGGGACCCATGCGATGGGTACCACACAGTATTACTTTAAAGGGTCTGCGTTTGCTCACCCAACCTCACCAAACCTCTCAGCCCCAAGAGTGTCCACCCTTATGTCTCATCCAGCTGTGGGTCTAGATATGGTCAATCCAGGTTGCATCACAGCCCCTGAACGCATTGTGTAAAAATTTCTCTCTCTTTCACTGTCTTTGTTTCATGGGTTTTTCGAAGTAATTTATTTTTATAATGGGGTTTAGCTGCTTTTCACTGCTGTGTTTATGCCGCTTTACACCCACTTGACACACTAACAGAGAGATATCAGTACATAGGTTTTAAGATTATTACTAGTCAGATATATTCTTGTGCGGTGAATAGGGCGTGTTGAGTCCAGTTCTCTGAGCAAGGAGTAGGTCTTGTCTATTACATATTGGGTTTATGGAACGGTATCTGAGCTAATTTGATACCCTTGTTTTATGTATCACCCCACCTCACCTTTCCCGTTAAGCAGCCATAGTGTGTTTTCTGCATGTGTGACTCTGTTCTGTTTTGTAATTCAGTTCAAGTGTAACGGTTTTTACATTCCCTCTATAAGTGATACCTTATGAGAAGTGTCCTTTTCTGTGTGACGTATTTCACTTAGAATCGTCGTACCTAAATCCACTCATCATGCTGCTACTGGCCTTATGACATTGATTTCATGGCTGAGTGATATTCCATTGTACATAAGGGCCACAACTTCTTTATCCATTTTTCTCTTTCCTGGGATATTGAAGGTGGAATGAAGTGGAGGTCCTTGTCAACAGAGCAGCCCTAAACTTTGGGGTGCTTGTGTCTTGCTGATTTTTCATTTTCCCAATTTATACCCCCATGAGTGGAAGTGACCTATGCTCTCTAAGCTGTGTTTTTTAGATGTTTCAGGACACACCGTACACTTCTCCAGAGTGGCTGTTGGCAATTTACATCCCGCCCATCAGTGTAGCAAGGCTCCCATTTCTCCATGGCCTGTCCTGCATTTCTGGTTTTGAGACTTTTTTCAGCATGGCCCTTTTGACCGATGGGGAGCGAGTCTTCTTTGTAGCCCTGATTTGCCTTTCCAGGTTGCTTGGTTGGCCAAAAAGGGCGTATGCGTTTTTTCCTGAATATATTCAGGAAAAAACGCATACGCCCTTTTTGGCCAAGGGCATCATTGTCAACGTTTTGCCGCTTTTCATGTGCTTTAAAGGCGATTCGAATCTACCTCCTGAAATCTGTTTCCTGCAATTCTGCCTTGATTTCAAATCCTCTTCTTTGCCTTCCCTCAATATATTTGTGGACGAGAGTTATCATTTATAACTCTGCAGGTTTGTGAATTGCAGTGCCCTGAAGCTCCATTTTACAACTCGCTTTTTTGGGAGCTGGCCGCAAAAGCGCAGGATGGCTTCAGGCCCTGTTCTGGTTCCGGGGTCCGGGTGAGCCTGTGGTTAATTCTTCTTCCTGATGGGAAAATAGAGTGACCTGTGCCTGTCACAACACCAAGAGCTAGTCTCTCACTGGTTCCCCGTCTACCCGTTCAACCTCAGGACTAATTGCAACCTGTACGGAACAGGAGGTTAAAGGTGCTGATGCTCCAAGTAGGGAGATTGTTAGTAAAGCAGCTGGAATGGCGAACCCGGGCACAAGGAGAAGAGAAATGAGGTGCGTTTTAGAAACCTTTCCCCATCACATGATGTACCATCTTTTTGTTTTCTCATGCATGTTTTCGATGTAGGAATATGCCCTTGAACCTGGAGATTTGGGACCCATGCGATGGGTACCACGCAGTATTACTTTAAAGGGTCTGCGTTTGCTCACCCAACCTCACCAAACCTCTCAGCCCCAAGAGTGTCCACCCTTATGTCTCATCCAGCTGTGGGTCTAGATATGGTCAATCCAGGTTGCATCACAGCCCCCGAACGCATTGTGTAAGAATTTCTCTATCTTTCACTGTGTTTGTTTCATGGGTTTTTCGAAGTAATTTATTTTTATAATGGGGTTTAGCTGCTTTTCACTGCTGTGTTTATGCCGCTTTACACCCACTTGACACACTAACAGAGAGATATCAATACATAGGTTTTAAGATTATTACTAGTCAGATATATTCTTGTGCGGTGAATAGGGCGTGTTGAGTCCAGTTCTCTGAGCAAGGAGTAGGTCTTGTCTATTACATATTGGGTTTATGGAACGGTATCTGAGCTAATTTGATACCCTTGTTTTATGTATCACCCCACCTCACCTTTCCCGTTAAGCAGCCATAGTGTGTTTTCTGCATGTGTGACTCTGTTCTGTTTTGTAATTCAGTTCAAGTGTAACGGTTTTTACATTCCCTCTATAAGTGATACCTTATGAGAAGTGTCCTTTTCTGTGTGACTTATTTCACTTAGAATCGTCGTACCTAAATCCACTCATCATGCTGCTACTAGCCTTATGACATTGATTTCATGGCTGAGTGATATTCCATTGTACATAAGGACCACAACTTCTTTATCCATTTTTCTCTTTCCTGGGATATTGAAGGTGGAATGAAGTGGAGGTCCTTGTCAACAGAGCAGCCCTAAACTTTGGGGTGCTTGTGTCTTGCGGATTTTTCATTTTCCCAATTTATACCCCCATGAGTGGAAGTGACCTATGCTCTCTAAGCTGTGTTTTTTAGATGTTTCAGGAAACACCGTACACTTCTTCAGAGTGGCTGTTGGCAATTTACATCCCGCCCATCAGTGTAGCAAGGCTCCCATTTCTCCATGGCCTGTCCTGCATTTCTGGTTTTGAGACTTTTTTCAGCATGCCCCTTTTAACCGATGGGTAGCGAGTCTTCTTTGTATCGCTGACTTGCCTTTCCAGGTTGCTTGGTTGGCCAAAAAGGGCGTATGCGTTTTTTCCTGAATATATTCAGGAAAAAACGCATACGCCCTTTTTGGCCAAGGGCATCATTGTCAACGTTTTCCCGCTTTTCATGTGCTTTAAAGGCGATTCGAATCTACCTCCTGAAATCTGTTTCCTGCAATTCTGCCTTGATTTCAAATCCTCTTCTTTGCCTTCCCTCAATATATTTGTGGACGAGAGTTATCATTTATAACTCTGCAGGTTTGTGAATTGCAGTGCCCTGGAGCTCCATTTTACAACTCGCTTTTTTGGGAGCTGGCCGCAAAAGCGCAGGATGGCTTCAGGCCCTGTTCTGGTTCCGGGGTCATGGTGAGCCTGTGGTTAATTCTTCTTCCTGATGGGAAAATAGGGTGACCTGTGCCTGTCCCAACACCAAGAGCTAGTCTCTCACTGGTTCCCCGTCTACCCGTTCATCCTCAGGACAAATTGCAACCTGTACGGAACAGGAGGTTAAAGGTGCTGATGCTCCAAGTAGGGAGATTGTTAGTAAAGCGGCTGGAATGGCGAACCCGGGCACAAGGAGAAGAGAAATGAGGTGAGTTTTAGAAACCTTTCCCCATCACATGGTGTACCAACTTTTTGTTTTCTCATGGATATTTTCGATGTAGGAATATGGCCTTGAACCTGTAGATTTGGGACCCATGCGAAGGGTACCACGCAGTATTACTTTAAAGGGTCTGCGTTTGCTCACCCAACCTCACCAAACCTCTCAGCCCCAAGAGTGTCCACCCTTATGTCTCATCCAGCTGTGGGTCTAGATATGGTCCATCTAGGTTGCATCACAGCCCTTGAATGCATTGTGTAAGAATTTCTCTCTCTTTCACTGTGTTTGTTTCATGGGTTTTTCAAAATAATTTATTTTTATAATGGGGTTTAGCTGCTTTTCACTGCTGTGTTTATGCCGCTTTACACCCACTTGACACACTAACAGAGAGATATCAATACATAGGTTTTAAGATTATTCCTAGTCAGATATATTCTCGTGCGGTGAATAGGGCGTGTTGAGTCCAGTTCTCTGAGCAAGGAGTAGGTCTTGTCTATTACATATTGGGTTTAGGGAACGGTATCTGAGCTAATTTGAAACCCTTGTTTTATGTATCACCCCACCTCACCTTTCCCGTTAAGCAGCCATAGTGTGTTTTCTGCATGTGTGACTCTGTTCTGTTTTGTAATTCAGTTCAAGTGTAACGGTTTTTACATTCCCTCTATAAGTGATACCTTATGAGAAGTGTCCTTTTCTGTGTGACTTATTTCACTTAGAATCGTCGTACCTAAATCCACTCATCATGCTGCTACTAGCCTTATGACATTGATTTCATGGCTGAGTGATATTCCATTGTACATAAGGACCACAACTTCTTTATCCATTTTTCTCTTTCCTGGGATATTTAAGGTGGAAGGAAGTGGAGGTCCTTGTCAACAGAGCAGCCCTAAACTTTGGGGTGCTTGTGTCTTGCTGATTTTTCATTTTCCCAATTTATACCCCCATGAGTGGAAGTGCCCTATGCTGTCTAAACTGTGTTTTTTAGATGTTTCAGGACTCACCGTACACTTCTCCAGAGTGGCTGTTGGCAATTTACATCCCGCCCATCAGTGTAGCAAGGCTCCCATTTCTCCATGGCCTGTCCTGCATTTCTGGTTTTGACACGTTTTTCAGCATGGCCCTTTTGACCGATGGGTAGCGAGTCTTCTTTGTAGCCCTGATTTGCCTTTCCAGGTTGCTTGGTTGGCCAAAAAGGGCGTATGCGTTTTTTCCTGAATATATTCAGGAAAAAACGCATACGCCCTTTTTGGCCAAGGGCATCATTGTCAACGTTTTGCCGCTTTTCATGTGCTTTAAAGGCGATTCGACTCTACCTCCTGAAATCTGTTTCCTGCAATTCTGCCTTGATTTCAAATCCTCTTCTTTGCCTTCCCTCAATATATTTGTGGACGAGAGTTATCATTTATAACTCTGCAGGTTTGTGAATTGCAGTGCCCTGAACCTCCATTTTACAACTCGCTGTTTTGGGAGCTGGCCGTAAAAGCGCATGATGGATTCCCGCCCTGTTCTTGTTCCGGGGGGCAGGCTGAGCCTGTGGTTAATTCTTATTCCTGATGGGAAAATAGAGTGGCCTGTGCATGTGTCCACACCAAGAGCTAGTCTCTCATTGGTTCCCCGTCTTCCCGTTCATCCTCAGGACAAATTGCAACCTGTACGGAACAGGAGGTTAAAGGTGCTGATGCTCCAAGTAGGGAGATTGCTAGTAAAGCAGCTGGAATGGCGAACCCGGGCACAAGGAGATGAGAAATGAGGTTCGTTTTAGAAACCTTTCCCCATCACACGGTGTACCATCTTCTGGGTTTCTCATGCATGTTTTCGATGTAGGAAGATGCCCTTGAACCTGGAGATTTGGATCCCATGGGACGGGTACTACGCAGTATTACTTTAAAGGGTCTGCGTTTGCTCACCCAACCTCACCAAACCTCTCAGCCCCAAGAGTGTCCACCCTTATGTCTCATCCAGCTGTGGGTCTAGATATGGTCCATCTAGGTTGCATCACAGCCCTTGAATGCATTGTGTAAGAATTTCTCTCTCTTTCACTGTGTTTGTTTCATGGGTTTTTCAAAATAATTTATTTTTATAATGGGGTTTAGCTGCTTTTCACTGCTGTGTTTATGCCGCTTTACACCCACTTGACACACTAACAGAGAGATATCAATACATAGGTTTTAAGATTATTCCTAGTCAGATATATTCTCGTGCGGTGAATAGGGCGTGTTGAGTCCAGTTCTCTGAGCAAGGAGTAGGTCTTGTCTATTACATATTGGGTTTAGGGAACGGTATCTGAGCTAATTTGAAACCCTTGTTTTATGTATCACCCCACCTCACCTTTCCCGTTAAGCAGCCATAGTGTGTTTTCTGCATGTGTGACTCTGTTCTGTTTTGTAATTCAGTTCAAGTGTAACGGTTTTTACATTCCCTCTATAAGTGATACCTTATGAGAAGTGTCCTTTTCTGTGTGACTTATTTCACTTAGAATCGTCGTACCTAAATCCACTCATCATGCTGCTACTAGCCTTATGACATTGATTTCATGGCTGAGTGATATTCCATTGTACATAAGGACCACAACTTCTTTATCCATTTTTCTCTTTCCTGGGATATTTAAGGTGGAAGGAAGTGGAGGTCCTTGTCAACAGAGCAGCCCTAAACTTTGGGGTGCTTGTGTCTTGCTGATTTTTCATTTTCCCAATTTATACCCCCATGAGTGGAAGTGCCCTATGCTGTCTAAACTGTGTTTTTTAGATGTTTCAGGACTCACCGTACACTTCTCCAGAGTGGCTGTTGGCAATTTACATCCCGCCCATCAGTGTAGCAAGGCTCCCATTTCTCCATGGCCTGTCCTGCATTTCTGGTTTTGACACGTTTTTCAGCATGGCCCTTTTGACCGATGGGTAGCGAGTCTTCTTTGTAGCCCTGATTTGCCTTTCCAGGTTGCTTGGTTGGCCAAAAAGGGCGTATGCGTTTTTTCCTGAATATATTCAGGAAAAAACGCATACGCCCTTTTTGGCCAAGGGCATCATTGTCAACGTTTTGCCGCTTTTCATGTGCTTTAAAGGCGATTCGACTCTACCTCCTGAAATCTGTTTCCTGCAATTCTGCCTTGATTTCAAATCCTCTTCTTTGCCTTCCCTCAATATATTTGTGGACGAGAGTTATCATTTATAACTCTGCAGGTTTGTGAATTGCAGTGCCCTGAACCTCCATTTTACAACTCGCTGTTTTGGGAGCTGGCCGTAAAAGCGCATGATGGATTCCCGCCCTGTTCTTGTTCCGGGGGGCAGGCTGAGCCTGTGGTTAATTCTTATTCCTGATGGGAAAATAGAGTGACCTGTGCATGTGTCCACACCAAGAGCTAGTCTCTCATTGGTTCCCCGTCTTCCCGTTCATCCTCAGGACAAATTGCAACCTGTACGGAACAGGAGGTTAAAGGTGCTGATGCTCCAAGTAGGGAGATTGCTAGTAAAGCAGCTGGAATGGCGAACCCGGGCACAAGGAGATGAGAAATGAGGTTCGTTTTAGAAACCTTTCCCCATCACACGGTGTACCATCTTCTGGGTTTCTCATGCATGTTTTCGATGTAGGAAGATGCCCTTGAACCTGGAGATTTGGATCCCATGGGACGGGTACTACGCAGTATTACTTTAAAGGGTCTGCGTTTGCTCACCCAACCTCACCAAACCTCTCAGCCCCAAGAGTGTCCACCCTTATGTCTCATCCAGCTGTGGGTCTAGATATGGTCCATCTAGGTTGCATCACAGCCCTTGAATGCATTGTGTAAGAATTTCTCTCTCTTTCACTGTGTTTGTTTCATGGGTTTTTCAAAATAATTTATTTTTATAATGGGGTTTAGCTGCTTTTCACTGCTGTGTTTATGCCGCTTTACACCCACTTGACACACTAACAGAGAGATATCAATACATAGGTTTTAAGATTATTCCTAGTCAGATATATTCTCGTGCGGTGAATAGGGCGTGTTGAGTCCAGTTCTCTGAGCAAGGAGTAGGTCTTGTCTATTACATATTGGGTTTAGGGAACGGTATCTGAGCTAATTTGAAACCCTTGTTTTATGTATCACCCCACCTCACCTTTCCCGTTAAGCAGCCATAGTGTGTTTTCTGCATGTGTGACTCTGTTCTGTTTTGTAATTCAGTTCAAGTGTAACGGTTTTTACATTCCCTCTATAAGTGATACCTTATGAGAAGTGTCCTTTTCTGTGTGACTTATTTCACTTAGAATCGTCGTACCTAAATCCACTCATCATGCTGCTACTAGCCTTATGACATTGATTTCATGGCTGAGTGATATTCCATTGTACATAAGGACCACAACTTCTTTATCCATTTTTCTCTTTCCTGGGATATTTAAGGTGGAAGGAAGTGGAGGTCCTTGTCAACAGAGCAGCCCTAAACTTTGGGGTGCTTGTGTCTTGCTGATTTTTCATTTTCCCAATTTATACCCCCATGAGTGGAAGTGCCCTATGCTGTCTAAACTGTGTTTTTTAGATGTTTCAGGACTCACCGTACACTTCTCCAGAGTGGCTGTTGGCAATTTACATCCCGCCCATCAGTGTAGCAAGGCTCCCATTTCTCCATGGCCTGTCCTGCATTTCTGGTTTTGACACGTTTTTCAGCATGGCCCTTTTGACCGATGGGTAGCGAGTCTTCTTTGTAGCCCTGATTTGCCTTTCCAGGTTGCTTGGTTGGCCAAAAAGGGCGTATGCGTTTTTTCCTGAATATATTCAGGAAAAAACGCATACGCCCTTTTTGGCCAAGGGCATCATTGTCAACGTTTTGCCGCTTTTCATGTGCTTTAAAGGCGATTCGAATCTACCTCCTGAAATCTGTTTCCTGCAATTCTGCCTTGATTTCAAATCCTCTGCTTTGCCTTCCCTCAATATATTTGTGGACGAGAGTTATCATTTATAACTCTGTAGGTTTGTGAATTGCAGTGCCCTGAAGCTCCATTTTACAACTCGCTTTTTTGGGAGCTGGCCGCAAAAGCGCAGGATGGATTCACGCCCTGTTCTTGTTCTGGGGGGCAGGCTGAGCCTGTGGTTAATTCTTCTTCCTGATGGGAAAATAGAGTAACCTGTGCCTGTGTCCACACCAAGAGCTAGTCTCTCATTGGTTCCCCGTCTTCCCGTTCATCCTCAGGACAAATTGCAACCTGTACGGAACAGGAGGTTAAAGGTGCTGATGCTCCAAGTAGGGAGATTGCTAGTAAAGTGCCTGGAATGGGGAACCCGGGCACAAGGAGATGAGAAATGAGGTGCGTTTCAGAAACCTTTCCCCATCACACGGTGTACCATCTTCTGGGTTTCTCATGCATGTTTTCGATGTAGGAAGATGCCCTTGAACCTGGAGATTTGGGACCCATTGGACGGGTACCACGCAGTATTAATTTAAAGGGTCTGCGTTTGCTCACCCAACCTCACCAAACCTCTCAGCCCCAAGAGTGTCCACCCTTATGTCTCATCCAGCTGTGGGTCTAGATATGGTCAATCCAGGTTGCATCACAGCCCCTGAACGCATTGTGTAAGAATTTCTCTCTCTTTCACTGTCTTTGTTTCATGGGTTTGTAAAAGTAATTTATTTTTATAATGGGGTTTAGCTGCTTTTCACTGCTGTGTTTATGCCGCTTTACACCCACTTGACACACTAATAGAGAGTTATCAATACATAGGTTTTAAGATTATTACTAGTCAGATATATTCTTGTGCGTTGAATAGGGCGTGTTGAGTCCAGTTCTCTGAGCAAGGAGTAGGTCTTGTCTATTACATATTGGGTTTATGGAACGGTATCTGAGCTAATTTGAAACCCTTGTTTTATGTATCACCCCACCTCACCTTTCCCGTTAAGCAGCCATAGTGTGTTTACTGCATGTGTGACTCTGTTCTGTTTTGTAATTCAGTTCAAGTGTAACGGTTTTTACATTCCCTCTATAAGTGATACCTTATGAGAAGTGTCCTTTTCTGTGTGACTTATTTCACTTAGAATCGTCGTACCTAAATCCACTCATCATGCTGCTACTAGCCTTATGACATTGATTTCATGGCTGAGTGATATTCCATTGTACATAAGGACCACAACTTCTTTATCCATTTTTCTCTTTCCTGGGATATTTAAGGTGGAATGAAGTGGAGGTCCTTGTCAACAGAGCAGCCCTAAACTTTGGGGTGCTTGTGTCTTGCTGATTTTTCATTTTCCCAATTTATACCCCCATGAGTGGAAGTGCCCTATGCTCTCTAAGCTGTGTTTTTTAGATGTTTCAGGACTCACCGTACACTCCTCCAGAGTGGCTGTTGGCAATTTACATCCCGCCCATCAGTGTAGCAAGGCTCCCATTTCTCCATGGCCTGTCCTGCATTTCTGGTTTTGACACGTTTTTCAGCATGGCCCTTTTGACCGATGGGTAGCGAGTCTTCTTTGTAGCGCTGATTTGCCTTTCTAGATTGCTTGGTTGGCCAAAAAGTGCGTATGCGTTTTTTCCTGAATATATTCAGGAAAAAACGCATATGCCCTTTTTGGCCAAGGGCATCATTGTCAACGTTTTGCCGCTTTTCATGTGCTTTAAAGGCGATTCGAATCTACCTCCTGAAATCTGTTTCCTGCAATTCTGCCTTGATTTCAAATCCTCTGCTTTGCCTTCCCTCAATATATTTGTGGACGAGAGTTATCATTTATAACTCTGCAGGTTTGTGAATTGCAGTGCCCTGAACCTCCATTTTACAACTCGCTTTTTTGGGATCTGGCCGCAAAAGCGCATGATGGATTCACGCCCTGTTCTTGTTCCGGGGGGCAGGCTGAGCCTGTGGTTAATTCTTATTCCTGATGGGAAAATAGAGTGACCTGTGCCTGTGTCCACACCAAGAGCTAGTCTCTCATTGGTTCCCCATCTTCCCGTTCATCCTCAGGACAAATTGCAACCTGTACGGAACAGGAGGTTAAAGGTGCTGATGCTCCAAGTAGGGAGATTGCTAGTAAAGTGGCTGGAATGGGGAACCCGGGCACAAGGGGATGAGAAATGAGGTTCGTTTTAGAAACCTTTCCCCATCACATGGTGTACCATCTTCTGGGTTTCTCATGCATGTTTTCGATGCAGGAAGATGCCCTTGAACCTGGAGATTTGGGACCCATTGGACGGGTACCACGCAGTATTAATTTAAAGGGTCTGCGTTTGCTCACCCAACCTCACCAAACCTCTCAGCCCCAAGAGTGTCCACCCTTATGTCTCATCCAGCTGTGGGTCTAGATATGGTCAATCCAGGTTGCATCACAGCCCCTGAACGCATTGTGTAAGAATTTCGCTCTCTTTCACTGTCTTTGTTTCATGGGTTTTTCAAAGTAATTTATTTTTATAATGGGGTTTAGCTGCTTTTCACTGCTGTGTTTATGCCACTTTACACCCACTTGACACACTAATAGAGAGATATCAATACATAGGTTTTAAGATTATTACTAGTCATATATATTCTTGTGCGGTGAATAGGGAGTGTTGAGTCCAGTTCTCTGAGCAAGGAGTAGGTCTTGTCTATTACATATTGGGTTTATGGAACGGTATCTTAGCTAATTTGAAACCCTTGTTTTATGTATCACCCCACCTCACCTTTCCCGTTAAGCAGCCATAGTGTGTTTTCTGCATGTGTGACTCTGTTCTGTTTTGTAATTCAGTTCAAGTGTAACGGTTTTTACATTCCCTGTATAAGTGATACCTTATGAGAAGTGTCCTTTTCTGTGTGACTTATTTCACTTAGAATCGTCGTACCTAAATCCACTCATCATGCTGCTACTAGCCTTATGACATTGATTTCATGGCTGAGTGATATTCCATTGTACATAAGGACCACAACTTCTTTATCCATTTTTCTCTTTCCTGGGATATTTAAGGTGGAAGGAAGTGGAGGTCCTTGTCAACAGAGCAGCCCTAAACTTTGGGGTGCTTGTGTCTTGCTGATTTTTCATTTTCCCAATTTATACCCCCATGAGTGGAAGTGCCCTATGCTGTCTAAACTGTGTTTTTTAGATGTTTCAGGACTCACCGTACACTTCTCCAGAGTGGCTGTTGGCAATTTACATCCCGCCCATCAGTGTAGCAAGGCTCCCATTTCTCCATGGCCTGTCCTGCATTTCTGGTTTTGACACGTTTTTCAGCATGGCCCTTTTGACCGATGGGTAGCGAGTCTTCTTTGTAGCCCTGATTTGCCTTTCCAGGTTGCTTGGTTGGCCAAAAAGGGCGTATGCGTTTTTTCCTGAATATATTCAGGAAAAAACGCATACGCCCTTTTTGGCCAAGGGCATCATTGTCAACGTTTTGCCGCTTTTCATGTGCTTTAAAGGCGATTCGAATCTACCTCCTGAAATCTGTTTCCTGCAATTCTGCCTTGATTTCAAATCCTCTGCTTTGCCTTCCCTCAATATATTTGTGGACGAGAGTTATCATTTATAACTCTGTAGGTTTGTGAATTGCAGTGCCCTGAAGCTCCATTTTACAACTCGCTTTTTTGGGAGCTGGCCGCAAAAGCGCAGGATGGATTCACGCCCTGTTCTTGTTCCGGGGGGCAGGCTGAGCCTGTGGTTAATTCTTCTTCCTGATGGGAAAATAGAGTAACCTGTGCCTGTGTCCACACCAAGAGCTAGTCTCTCATTGGTTCCCCGTCTTCCCGTTCATCCTCAGGACAAATTGCAACCTGTACGGAACAGGAGGTTAAAGGTGCTGATGCTCCAAGTAGGGAGATTGCTAGTAAAGTGCCTGGAATGGGGAACCCGGGCACAAGGAGATGAGAAATGAGGTGCGTTTCAGAAACCTTTCCCCATCACACGGTGTACCATCTTCTGGGTTTCTCATGCATGTTTTCGATGTAGGAAGATGCCCTTGAACCTGGAGATTTGGGACCCATTGGACGGGTACCACGCAGTATTAATTTAAAGGGTCTGCGTTTGCTCACCCAACCTCACCAAACCTCTCAGCCCCAAGAGTATCCACCCTTATGTCTCATCCAGCTGTGGGTCTAGATATGGTCAATCCAGGTTGCATCACAGCCCCTGAACGCATTGTGTAAGAATTTCTCTCTCTTTCACTGTCTTTGTTTCATGGGTTTGTAAAAGTAATTTATTTTTATAATGGGGTTTAGCTGCTTTTCACTGCTGTGTTTATGCCGCTTTACACCCACTTGACACACTAATAGAGAGTTATCAATACATAGGTTTTAAGATTATTACTAGTCAGATATATTCTTGTGCGGTGAATAGGGCGTGTTGAGTCCAGTTCTCTGAGCAAGGAGTAGGTCTTGTCTACTACATATTGGGTTTATGGAACGGTATCTGAGGTAATTTGATACCCTTGTTTTATGTATCACCCCACCTCACCTTTCCCGTTAAGCAGCCATAGTGTGTTTTCTGCATGTGTGACTCTGTTCTGTTTTGTAATTCAGTTCAAGTGTAACGGTTTTTACATTCCCTCTATCAGTGATACCTTATGAGAAGTGTCCTTTTCTGTGTGACTTATTTCACTTAGAATCGTCGTACCTAAATCCACTCATCATGCTGCTACTAACCTTATGACATTGATTTCATGGCTGAGTGATATTCCATTGTACATAAGGACCACAACTTCTTTATCCATTTTTCTCTTTCCTGGGATATTTAAGGTGGAAGGAAGTGGAGGTCCTTGTCAACAGAGCAGCCCTAAACTTTGGGGTGCTTGTGTCTTGCTGATTTTTCATTTTCCCAATTTATACCCCCATGAGTGGAAGTGCCCTATGCTGTCTAAACTGTGTTTTTTAGATGTTTCAGGACTCACCGTACACTTCTCCAGAGTGGCTGTTGGCAATTTACATCCCGCCCATCAGTGTAGCAAGGCTCCCATTTCTCCATGGCCTGTCCTGCATTTCTGGTTTTGACACGTTTTTCAGCATGGCCCTTTTGACCGATGGGTAGCGAGTCTTCTTTGTAGCCCTGATTTGCCTTTCCAGGTTGCTTGGTTGGCCAAAAAGGGCGTATGCGTTTTTTCCTGAATATATTCAGGAAAAAACGCATACGCCCTTTTTGGCCAAGGGCATCATTGTCAACGTTTTGCCGCTTTTCATGTGCTTTAAAGGCGATTCGACTCTACCTCCTGAAATCTGTTTCCTGCAATTCTGCCTTGATTTCAAATCCTCTTCTTTGCCTTCCCTCAATATATTTGTGGACGAGAGTTATCATTTATAACTCTGCAGGTTTGTGAATTGCAGTGCCCTGAACCTCCATTTTACAACTCGCTGTTTTGGGAGCTGGCCGTAAAAGCGCATGATGGATTCCCGCCCTGTTCTTGTTCCGGGGGGCAGGCTGAGCCTGTGGTTAATTCTTATTCCTGATGGGAAAATAGAGTGACCTGTGCATGTGTCCACACCAAGAGCTAGTCTCTCATTGGTTCCCCGTCTTCCCGTTCATCCTCAGGACAAATTGCAACCTGTACGGAACAGGAGGTTAAAGGTGCTGATGCTCCAAGTAGGGAGATTGCTAGTAAAGCAGCTGGAATGGCGAACCCGGGCACAAGGAGATGAGAAATGAGGTTCGTTTTAGAAACCTTTCCCCATCACACGGTGTACCATCTTCTGGGTTTCTCATGCATGTTTTCGATGTAGGAAGATGCCCTTGAACCTGGAGATTTGGATCCCATGGGACGGGTACTACGCAGTATTACTTTAAAGGGTCTGCGTTTGCTCACCCAACCTCACCAAACCTCTCAGCCCCAAGAGTGTCCACCCTTATGTCT
Source organism: Balaenoptera borealis (assembly GCF_965194805.1). Classification (NCBI taxonomy): domain Eukaryota; kingdom Metazoa; phylum Chordata; class Mammalia; order Artiodactyla; family Balaenopteridae; genus Balaenoptera; species Balaenoptera borealis. The sequence goes on from NW_028123169.1 coordinate 114,623, forward strand.
CATCCAGCTGTGGGTCTAGATATGGTCCATCTAGGTTGCATCACAGCCCTTGAATGCATTGTGTAAGAATTTCTCTCTCTTTCACTGTGTTTGTTTCATGGGTTTTTCAAAATAATTTATTTTTATAATGGGGTTTAGCTGCTTTTCACTGCTGTGTTTATGCCGCTTTACACCCACTTGACACACTAACAGAGAGATATCAATACATAGGTTTTAAGATTATTCCTAGTCAGATATATTCTCGTGCGGTGAATAGGGCGTGTTGAGTCCAGTTCTCTGAGCAAGGAGTAGGTCTTGTCTATTACATATTGGGTTTAGGGAACGGTATCTGAGCTAATTTGAAACCCTTGTTTTATGTATCACCCCACCTCACCTTTCCCGTTAAGCAGCCATAGTGTGTTTTCTGCATGTGTGACTCTGTTCTGTTTTGTAATTCAGTTCAAGTGTAACGGTTTTTACATTCCCTCTATAAGTGATACCTTATGAGAAGTGTCCTTTTCTGTGTGACTTATTTCACTTAGAATCGTCGTACCTAAATCCACTCATCATGCTGCTACTAGCCTTATGACATTGATTTCATGGCTGAGTGATATTCCATTGTACATAAGGACCACAACTTCTTTATCCATTTTTCTCTTTCCTGGGATATTTAAGGTGGAAGGAAGTGGAGGTCCTTGTCAACAGAGCAGCCCTAAACTTTGGGGTGCTTGTGTCTTGCTGATTTTTCATTTTCCCAATTTATACCCCCATGAGTGGAAGTGCCCTATGCTGTCTAAACTGTGTTTTTTAGATGTTTCAGGACTCACCGTACACTTCTCCAGAGTGGCTGTTGGCAATTTACATCCCGCCCATCAGTGTAGCAAGGCTCCCATTTCTCCATGGCCTGTCCTGCATTTCTGGTTTTGACACGTTTTTCAGCATGGCCCTTTTGACCGATGGGTAGCGAGTCTTCTTTGTAGCCCTGATTTGCCTTTCCAGGTTGCTTGGTTGGCCAAAAAGGGCGTATGCGTTTTTTCCTGAATATATTCAGGAAAAAACGCATACGCCCTTTTTGGCCAAGGGCATCATTGTCAACGTTTTGCCGCTTTTCATGTGCTTTAAAGGCGATTCGAATCTACCTCCTGAAATCTGTTTCCTGCAATTCTGCCTTGATTTCAAATCCTCTGCTTTGCCTTCCCTCAATATATTTGTGGACGAGAGTTATCATTTATAACTCTGTAGGTTTGTGAATTGCAGTGCCCTGAAGCTCCATTTTACAACTCGCTTTTTTGGGAGCTGGCCGCAAAAGCGCAGGATGGATTCACGCCCTGTTCTTGTTCCGGGGGGCAGGCTGAGCCTGTGGTTAATTCTTCTTCCTGATGGGAAAATAGAGTAACCTGTGCCTGTGTCCACACCAAGAGCTAGTCTCTCATTGGTTCCCCGTCTTCCCGTTCATCCTCAGGACAAATTGCAACCTGTACGGAACAGGAGGTTAAAGGTGCTGATGCTCCAAGTAGGGAGATTGCTAGTAAAGTGCCTGGAATGGGGAACCCGGGCACAAGGAGATGAGAAATGAGGTGCGTTTCAGAAACCTTTCCCCATCACACGGTGTACCATCTTCTGGGTTTCTCATGCATGTTTTCGATGTAGGAAGATGCCCTTGAACCTGGAGATTTGGGACCCATTGGACGGGTACCACGCAGTATTAATTTAAAGGGTCTGCGTTTGCTCACCCAACCTCACCAAACCTCTCAGCCCCAAGAGTGTCCACCCTTATGTCTCATCCAGCTGTGGGTCTAGATATGGTCAATCCAGGTTGCATCACAGCCCCTGAACGCATTGTGTAAGAATTTCGCTCTCTTTCACTGTCTTTGTTTCATGGGTTTGTAAAAGTAATTTATTTTTATAATGGGGTTTAGCTGCTTTTCACTGCTGTGTTTATGCCACTTTACACCCACTTGACACACTAATAGAGAGATATCAATACATAGGTTTTAAGATTATTACTAGTCATATATATTCTTGTGCGGTGAATAGGGAGTGTTGAGTCCAGTTCTCTGAGCAAGGAGTAGGTCTTGTCTATTACATATTGGGTTTATGGAACGGTATCTTAGCTAATTTGAAACCCTTGTTTTATGTATCACCCCACCTCACCTTTCCCGTTAAGCAGCCATAGTGTGTTTTCTGCATGTGTGACTCTGTTCTGTTTTGTAATTCAGTTCAAGTGTAACGGTTTTTACATTCCCTGTATAAGTGATACCTTATGAGAAGTGTCCTTTTCTGTGTGACTTATTTCACTTAGAATCGTCGTACCTAAATCCACTCATCATGCTGCTACTAGCCTTATGACATTGATTTCATGGCTGAGTGATATTCCATTGTACATAAGGACCACAACTTCTTTATCCATTTTTCTCTTTCCTGGGATATTTAAGGTGGAAGGAAGTGGAGGTCCTTGTCAACAGAGCAGCCCTAAACTTTGGGGTGCTTGTGTCTTGCTGATTTTTCATTTTCCCAATTTATACCCCCATGAGTGGAAGTGCCCTATGCTGTCTAAACTGTGTTTTTTAGATGTTTCAGGACTCACCGTACACTTCTCCAGAGTGGCTGTTGGCAATTTACATCCCGCCCATCAGTGTAGCAAGGCTCCCATTTCTCCATGGCCTGTCCTGCATTTCTGGTTTTGACACGTTTTTCAGCATGGCCCTTTTGACCGATGGGTAGCGAGTCTTCTTTGTAGCCCTGATTTGCCTTTCCAGGTTGCTTGGTTGGCCAAAAAGGGCGTATGCGTTTTTTCCTGAATATATTCAGGAAAAAACGCATACGCCCTTTTTGGCCAAGGGCATCATTGTCAACGTTTTGCCGCTTTTCATGTGCTTTAAAGGCGATTCGAATCTACCTCCTGAAATCTGTTTCCTGCAATTCTGCCTTGATTTCAAATCCTCTGCTTTGCCTTCCCTCAATATATTTGTGGACGAGAGTTATCATTTATAACTCTGTAGGTTTGTGAATTGCAGTGCCCTGAAGCTCCATTTTACAACTCGCTTTTTTGGGAGCTGGCCGCAAAAGCGCAGGATGGATTCACGCCCTGTTCTTGTTCCGGGGGGCAGGCTGAGCCTGTGGTTAATTCTTCTTCCTGATGGGAAAATAGAGTAACCTGTGCCTGTGTCCACACCAAGAGCTAGTCTCTCATTGGTTCCCCGTCTTCCCGTTCATCCTCAGGACAAATTGCAACCTGTACGGAACAGGAGGTTAAAGGTGCTGATGCTCCAAGTAGGGAGATTGCTAGTAAAGTGCCTGGAATGGGGAACCCGGGCACAAGGAGATGAGAAATGAGGTGCGTTTCAGAAACCTTTCCCCATCACACGGTGTACCATCTTCTGGGTTTCTCATGCATGTTTTCGATGCAGGAAGATGCCCTTGAACCTGGAGATTTGGGACCCATTGGACGGGTACCACGCAGTATTAATTTAAAGGGTCTGCGTTTGCTCACCCAACCTCACCAAACCTCTCAGCCCCAAGAGTGTCCACCCTTATGTCTCATCCAGCTGTGGGTCTAGATATGGTCAATCCAGGTTGCATCACAGCCCCTGAACGCATTGTGTAAGAATTTCTCTCTCTTTCACTGTCTTTGTTTCATGGGTTTGTAAAAGTAATTTATTTTTATAATGGGGTTTAGCTGCTTTTCACTGCTGTGTTTATGCCGCTTTACACCCACTTGACACACTAATAGAGAGTTATCAATACATAGGTTTTAAGATTATTACTAGTCAGATATATTCTTGTGCGTTGAATAGGGCGTGTTGAGTCCAGTTCTCTGAGCAAGGAGTAGGTCTTGTCTATTACATATTGGGTTTATGGAACGGTATCTGAGCTAATTTGAAACCCTTGTTTTATGTATCACCCCACCTCACCTTTCCCGTTAAGCAGCCATAGTGTGTTTACTGCATGTGTGACTCTGTTCTGTTTTGTAATTCAGTTCAAGTGTAACGGTTTTTACATTCCCTGTATAAGTGATACCTTATGAGAAGTGTCCTTTTCTGTGTGACTTATTTCACTTAGAATCGTCGTACCTAAATCCGCTCATCATGCTGCTACTAGCCTTATGACATTGATTTCATGGCTGAGTGATATTCCATTGTACATAAGGACCACAACTTCTTTATCCATTTTTCTCTTTCCTGGGATATTTAAGGTGGAATGAAGTGGAGGTCCTTGTCAACAGAGCAGCCCTAAACTTTGGGGTGCTTGTGTCTTGCTGATTTTTCATTTTCCCAATTTATACCCCCATGAGTGGAAGTGCCCTATGCTCTCTAAGCTGTGTTTTTTAGATGTTTCAGGACTCACGGTACACTCCTCCAGAGTGGCTGTTGGCAATTTACATCCCGCCCATCAGTGTAGCAAGGCTCCCATTTCTCCATGGCCTGTTATGCATTTCTGGTTTTGACATGTTTTTCAGCATGGCCCTTTTGACCGATGGGAAGCGAGACTTCTTTGTAGCGCTGATTTGCTTTTCCAGGTTGCTTGGTTGGCCAAAAAGGGCGTATGCGTTTTTTCCTGAATATATTCAGGAAAAAACGCATACGCCCTTTTTGGCCAAGGGCATCATTGTCAACGTTTTGCCGCTTTTCATGTGCTTTAAAGGCGATTCGACTCTACCTCCTGAAATCTGTTTCCTGCAATTCTGCCTTGATTTCAAATCCTCTTCTTTGCCTTCCCTCAATATATTTGTGGACGAGAGTTATCATTTATAACTCTGCAGGTTTGTGAATTGCAGTGCCCTGAACCTCCATTTTACAACTCGCTGTTTTGGGAGCTGGCCGTAAAAGCGCATGATGGATTCCCGCCCTGTTCTTGTTCCGGGGGGCAGGCTGAGCCTGTGGTTAATTCTTATTCCTGATGGGAAAATAGAGTGACCTGTGCATGTGTCCACACCAAGAGCTAGTCTCTCATTGGTTCCCCGTCTTCCCGTTCATCCTCAGGACAAATTGCAACCTGTACGGAACAGGAGGTTAAAGGTGCTGATGCTCCAAGTAGGGAGATTGCTAGTAAAGCAGCTGGAATGGCGAACCCGGGCACAAGGAGATGAGAAATGAGGTTCGTTTTAGAAACCTTTCCCCATCACACGGTGTACCATCTTCTGGGTTTCTCATGCATGTTTTCGATGTAGGAAGATGCCCTTGAACCTGGAGATTTGGATCCCATGGGACGGGTACTACGCAGTATTACTTTAAAGGGTCTGCGTTTGCTCACCCAACCTCACCAAACCTCTCAGCCCCAAGAGTGTCCACCCTTATGTCTCATCCAGCTGTGGGTCTAGATATGGTCCATCTAGGTTGCATCACAGCCCTTGAATGCATTGTGTAAGAATTTCTCTCTCTTTCACTGTGTTTGTTTCATGGGTTTTTCAAAATAATTTATTTTTATAATGGGGTTTAGCTGCTTTTCACTGCTGTGTTTATGCCGCTTTACACCCACTTGACACACTAACAGAGAGATATCAATACATAGGTTTTAAGATTATTCCTAGTCAGATATATTCTCGTGCGGTGAATAGGGCGTGTTGAGTCCAGTTCTCTGAGCAAGGAGTAGGTCTTGTCTATTACATATTGGGTTTAGGGAACGGTATCTGAGCTAATTTGAAACCCTTGTTTTATGTATCACCCCACCTCACCTTTCCCGTTAAGCAGCCATAGTGTGTTTTCTGCATGTGTGACTCTGTTCTGTTTTGTAATTCAGTTCAAGTGTAACGGTTTTTACATTCCCTCTATAAGTGATACCTTATGAGAAGTGTCCTTTTCTGTGTGACTTATTTCACTTAGAATCGTCGTACCTAAATCCACTCATCATGCTGCTACTAGCCTTATGACATTGATTTCATGGCTGAGTGATATTCCATTGTACATAAGGACCACAACTTCTTTATCCATTTTTCTCTTTCCTGGGATATTTAAGGTGGAAGGAAGTGGAGGTCCTTGTCAACAGAGCAGCCCTAAACTTTGGGGTGCTTGTGTCTTGCTGATTTTTCATTTTCCCAATTTATACCCCCATGAGTGGAAGTGCCCTATGCTGTCTAAACTGTGTTTTTTAGATGTTTCAGGACTCACCGTACACTTCTCCAGAGTGGCTGTTGGCAATTTACATCCCGCCCATCAGTGTAGCAAGGCTCCCATTTCTCCATGGCCTGTCCTGCATTTCTGGTTTTGACACGTTTTTCAGCATGGCCCTTTTGACCGATGGGTAGCGAGTCTTCTTTGTAGCGCTGATTTGCCTTTCTAGATTGCTTGGTTGGCCAAAAAGTGCGTATGCGTTTTTTCCTGAATATATTCAGGAAAAAACGCATATGCCCTTTTTGGCCAAGGGCATCATTGTCAACGTTTTGCCGCTTTTCATGTGCTTTAAAGGCGATTCGAATCTACCTCCTGAAATCTGTTTCCTGCAATTCTGCCTTGATTTCAAATCCTCTGCTTTGCCTTCCCTCAATATATTTGTGGACGAGAGTTATCATTTATAACTCTGCAGGTTTGTGAATTGCAGTGCCCTGAACCTCCATTTTACAACTCGCTTTTTTGGGATCTGGCCGCAAAAGCGCATGATGGATTCACGCCCTGTTCTTGTTCCGGGGGGCAGGCTGAGCCTGTGGTTAATTCTTATTCCTGATGGGAAAATAGAGTGACCTGTGCCTGTGTCCACACCAAGAGCTAGTCTCTCATTGGTTCCCCATCTTCCCGTTCATCCTCAGGACAAATTGCAACCTGTACGGAACAGGAGGTTAAAGGTGCTGATGCTCCAAGTAGGGAGATTGCTAGTAAAGTGGCTGGAATGGGGAACCCGGGCACAAGGGGATGAGAAATGAGGTTCGTTTTAGAAACCTTTCCCCATCACATGGTGTACCATCTTCTGGGTTTCTCATGCATGTTTTCGATGCAGGAAGATGCCCTTGAACCTGGAGATTTGGGACCCATTGGACGGGTACCACGCAGTATTAATTTAAAGGGTCTGCGTTTGCTCACCCAACCTCACCAAACCTCTCAGCCCCAAGAGTGTCCACCCTTATGTCTCATCCAGCTGTGGGTCTAGATATGGTCAATCCAGGTTGCATCACAGCCCCTGAACGCATTGTGTAAGAATTTCGCTCTCTTTCACTGTCTTTGTTTCATGGGTTTTTCAAAGTAATTTATTTTTATAATGGGGTTTAGCTGCTTTTCACTGCTGTGTTTATGCCACTTTACACCCACTTGACACACTAATAGAGAGATATCAATACATAGGTTTTAAGATTATTACTAGTCATATATATTCTTGTGCGGTGAATAGGGAGTGTTGAGTCCAGTTCTCTGAGCAAGGAGTAGGTCTTGTCTATTACATATTGGGTTTATGGAACGGTATCTTAGCTAATTTGAAACCCTTGTTTTATGTATCACCCCACCTCACCTTTCCCGTTAAGCAGCCATAGTGTGTTTTCTGCATGTGTGACTCTGTTCTGTTTTGTAATTCAGTTCAAGTGTAACGGTTTTTACATTCCCTGTATAAGTGATACCTTATGAGAAGTGTCCTTTTCTGTGTGACTTATTTCACTTAGAATCGTCGTACCTAAATCCACTCATCATGCTGCTACTAGCCTTATGACATTGATTTCATGGCTGAGTGATATTCCATTGTACATAAGGACCACAACTTCTTTATCCATTTTTCTCTTTCCTGGGATATTTAAGGTGGAAGGAAGTGGAGGTCCTTGTCAACAGAGCAGCCCTAAACTTTGGGGTGCTTGTGTCTTGCTGATTTTTCATTTTCCCAATTTATACCCCCATGAGTGGAAGTGCCCTATGCTGTCTAAACTGTGTTTTTTAGATGTTTCAGGACTCACCGTACACTTCTCCAGAGTGGCTGTTGGCAATTTACATCCCGCCCATCAGTGTAGCAAGGCTCCCATTTCTCCATGGCCTGTCCTGCATTTCTGGTTTTGACATGTTTTTCAGCATGGCCCTTTTGACCGATGGGTAGCGAGTCTTCTTTGTAGCCCTGATTTGCCTTTCCAGGTTGCTTGGTTGGCCAAAAAGGGCGTATGCGTTTTTTCCTGAATATATTCAGGAAAAAACGCATACGCCCTTTTTGGCCAAGGGCATCATTGTCAACGTTTTGCCGCTTTTCATGTGCTTTAAAGGCGATTCGAATCTACCTCCTGAAATCTGTTTCCTGCAATTCTGCCTTGATTTCAAATCCTCTGCTTTGCCTTCCCTCAATATATTTGTGGACGAGAGTTATCATTTATAACTCTGTAGGTTTGTGAATTGCAGTGCCCTGAAGCTCCATTTTACAACTCGCTTTTTTGGGAGCTGGCCGCAAAAGCGCAGGATGGATTCACGCCCTGTTCTTGTTCCGGGGGGCAGGCTGAGCCTGTGGTTAATTCTTCTTCCTGATGGGAAAATAGAGTAACCTGTGCCTGTGTCCACACCAAGAGCTAGTCTCTCATTGGTTCCCCGTCTTCCCGTTCATCCTCAGGACAAATTGCAACCTGTACGGAACAGGAGGTTAAAGGTGCTGATGCTCCAAGTAGGGAGATTGCTAGTAAAGTGCCTGGAATGGGGAACCCGGGCACAAGGAGATGAGAAATGAGGTGCGTTTCAGAAACCTTTCCCCATCACACGGTGTACCATCTTCTGGGTTTCTCATGCATGTTTTCGATGTAGGAAGATGCCCTTGAACCTGGAGATTTGGGACCCATTGGACGGGTACCACGCAGTATTAATTTAAAGGGTCTGCGTTTGCTCACCCAACCTCACCAAACCTCTCAGCCCCAAGAGTATCCACCCTTATGTCTCATCCAGCTGTGGGTCTAGATATGGTCAATCCAGGTTGCATCACAGCCCCTGAACGCATTGTGTAAGAATTTCTCTCTCTTTCACTGTCTTTGTTTCATGGGTTTGTAAAAGTAATTTATTTTTATAATGGGGTTTAGCTGCTTTTCACTGCTGTGTTTATGCCGCTTTACACCCACTTGACACACTAATAGAGAGTTATCAATACATAGGTTTTAAGATTATTACTAGTCAGATATATTCTTGTGCGGTGAATAGGGCGTGTTGAGTCCAGTTCTCTGAGCAAGGAGTAGGTCTTGTCTACTACATATTGGGTTTATGGAACGGTATCTGAGGTAATTTGATACCCTTGTTTTATGTATCACCCCACCTCACCTTTCCCGTTAAGCAGCCATAGTGTGTTTTCTGCATGTGTGACTCTGTTCTGTTTTGTAATTCAGTTCAAGTGTAACGGTTTTTACATTCCCTCTATCAGTGATACCTTATGAGAAGTGTCCTTTTCTGTGTGACTTATTTCACTTAGAATCGTCGTACCTAAATCCACTCATCATGCTGCTACTAACCTTATGACATTGATTTCATGGCTGAGTGATATTCCATTGTACATAAGGACCACAACTTCTTTATCCATTTTTCTCTTTCCTGGGATATTTAAGGTGGAAGGAAGTGGAGGTCCTTGTCAACAGAGCAGCCCTAAACTTTGGGGTGCTTGTGTCTTGCTGATTTTTCATTTTCCCAATTTATACCCCCATGAGTGGAAGTGCCCTATGCTGTCTAAACTGTGTTTTTTAGATGTTTCAGGACTCACCGTACACTTCTCCAGAGTGGCTGTTGGCAATTTACATCCCGCCCATCAGTGTAGCAAGGCTCCCATTTCTCCATGGCCTGTCCTGCATTTCTGGTTTTGACACGTTTTTCAGCATGGCCCTTTTGACCGATGGGTAGCGAGTCTTCTTTGTAGCCCTGATTTGCCTTTCCAGGTTGCTTGGTTGGCCAAAAAGGGCGTATGCGTTTTTTCCTGAATATATTCAGGAAAAAACGCATACGCCCTTTTTGGCCAAGGGCATCATTGTCAACGTTTTGCCGCTTTTCATGTGCTTTAAAGGCGATTCGACTCTACCTCCTGAAATCTGTTTCCTGCAATTCTGCCTTGATTTCAAATCCTCTTCTTTGCCTTCCCTCAATATATTTGTGGACGAGAGTTATCATTTATAACTCTGCAGGTTTGTGAATTGCAGTGCCCTGAACCTCCATTTTACAACTCGCTGTTTTGGGAGCTGGCCGTAAAAGCGCATGATGGATTCCCGCCCTGTTCTTGTTCCGGGGGGCAGGCTGAGCCTGTGGTTAATTCTTATTCCTGATGGGAAAATAGAGTGACCTGTGCATGTGTCCACACCAAGAGCTAGTCTCTCATTGGTTCCCCGTCTTCCCGTTCATCCTCAGGACAAATTGCAACCTGTACGGAACAGGAGGTTAAAGGTGCTGATGCTCCAAGTAGGGAGATTGCTAGTAAAGCAGCTGGAATGGCGAACCCGGGCACAAGGAGATGAGAAATGAGGTTCGTTTTAGAAACCTTTCCCCATCACACGGTGTACCATCTTCTGGGTTTCTCATGCATGTTTTCGATGTAGGAAGATGCCCTTGAACCTGGAGATTTGGATCCCATGGGACGGGTACTACGCAGTATTACTTTAAAGGGTCTGCGTTTGCTCACCCAACCTCACCAAACCTCTCAGCCCCAAGAGTGTCCACCCTTATGTCTCATCCAGCTGTGGGTCTAGATATGGTCCATCTAGGTTGCATCACAGCCCTTGAATGCATTGTGTAAGAATTTCTCTCTCTTTCACTGTGTTTGTTTCATGGGTTTTTCAAAATAATTTATTTTTATAATGGGGTTTAGCTGCTTTTCACTGCTGTGTTTATGCCGCTTTACACCCACTTGACACACTAACAGAGAGATATCAATACATAGGTTTTAAGATTATTCCTAGTCAGATATATTCTCGTGCGGTGAATAGGGCGTGTTGAGTCCAGTTCTCTGAGCAAGGAGTAGGTCTTGTCTATTACATATTGGGTTTAGGGAACGGTATCTGAGCTAATTTGAAACCCTTGTTTTATGTATCACCCCACCTCACCTTTCCCGTTAAGCAGCCATAGTGTGTTTTCTGCATGTGTGACTCTGTTCTGTTTTGTAATTCAGTTCAAGTGTAACGGTTTTTACATTCCCTCTATAAGTGATACCTTATGAGAAGTGTCCTTTTCTGTGTGACTTATTTCACTTAGAATCGTCGTACCTAAATCCACTCATCATGCTGCTACTAGCCTTATGACATTGATTTCATGGCTGAGTGATATTCCATTGTACATAAGGACCACAACTTCTTTATCCATTTTTCTCTTTCCTGGGATATTTAAGGTGGAAGGAAGTGGAGGTCCTTGTCAACAGAGCAGCCCTAAACTTTGGGGTGCTTGTGTCTTGCTGATTTTTCATTTTCCCAATTTATACCCCCATGAGTGGAAGTGCCCTATGCTGTCTAAACTGTGTTTTTTAGATGTTTCAGGACTCACCGTACACTTCTCCAGAGTGGCTGTTGGCAATTTACATCCCGCCCATCAGTGTAGCAAGGCTCCCATTTCTCCATGGCCTGTCCTGCATTTCTGGTTTTGACACGTTTTTCAGCATGGCCCTTTTGACCGATGGGTAGCGAGTCTTCTTTGTAGCCCTGATTTGCCTTTCCAGGTTGCTTGGTTGGCCAAAAAGGGCGTATGCGTTTTTTCCTGAATATATTCAGGAAAAAACGCATACGCCCTTTTTGGCCAAGGGCATCATTGTCAACGTTTTGCCGCTTTTCATGTGCTTTAAAGGCGATTCGAATCTACCTCCTGAAATCTGTTTCCTGCAATTCTGCCTTGATTTCAAATCCTCTGCTTTGCCTTCCCTCAATATATTTGTGGACGAGAGTTATCATTTATAACTCTGTAGGTTTGTGAATTGCAGTGCCCTGAAGCTCCATTTTACAACTCGCTTTTTTGGGAGCTGGCCGCAAAAGCGCAGGATGGATTCACGCCCTGTTCTTGTTCTGGGGGGCAGGCTGAGCCTGTGGTTAATTCTTCTTCCTGATGGGAAAATAGAGTAACCTGTGCCTGTGTCCACACCAAGAGCTAGTCTCTCATTGGTTCCCCGTCTTCCCGTTCATCCTCAGGACAAATTGCAACCTGTACGGAACAGGAGGTTAAAGGTGCTGATGCTCCAAGTAGGGAGATTGCTAGTAAAGTGCCTGGAATGGGGAACCCGGGCACAAGGAGATGAGAAATGAGGTGCGTTTCAGAAACCTTTCCCCATCACACGGTGTACCATCTTCTGGGTTTCTCATGCATGTTTTCGATGTAGGAAGATGCCCTTGAACCTGGAGATTTGGGACCCATTGGACGGGTACCACGCAGTATTAATTTAAAGGGTCTGCGTTTGCTCACCCAACCTCACCAAACCTCTCAGCCCCAAGAGTGTCCACCCTTATGTCTCATCCAGCTGTGGGTCTAGATATGGTCAATCCAGGTTGCATCACAGCCCCTGAACGCATTGTGTAAGAATTTCTCTCTCTTTCACTGTCTTTGTTTCATGGGTTTGTAAAAGTAATTTATTTTTATAATGGGGTTTAGCTGCTTTTCACTGCTGTGTTTATGCCGCTTTACACCCACTTGACACACTAATAGAGAGTTATCAATACATAGGTTTTAAGATTATTACTAGTCAGATATATTCTTGTGCGTTGAATAGGGCGTGTTGAGTCCAGTTCTCTGAGCAAGGAGTAGGTCTTGTCTATTACATATTGGGTTTATGGAACGGTATCTGAGCTAATTTGAAACCCTTGTTTTATGTATCACCCCACCTCACCTTTCCCGTTAAGCAGCCATAGTGTGTTTACTGCATGTGTGACTCTGTTCTGTTTTGTAATTCAGTTCAAGTGTAACGGTTTTTACATTCCCTCTATAAGTGATACCTTATGAGAAGTGTCCTTTTCTGTGTGACTTATTTCACTTAGAATCGTCGTACCTAAATCCACTCATCATGCTGCTACTAGCCTTATGACATTGATTTCATGGCTGAGTGATATTCCATTGTACATAAGGACCACAACTTCTTTATCCATTTTTCTCTTTCCTGGGATATTTAAGGTGGAATGAAGTGGAGGTCCTTGTCAACAGAGCAGCCCTAAACTTTGGGGTGCTTGTGTCTTGCTGATTTTTCATTTTCCCAATTTATACCCCCATGAGTGGAAGTGCCCTATGCTCTCTAAGCTGTGTTTTTTAGATGTTTCAGGACTCACCGTACACTCCTCCAGAGTGGCTGTTGGCAATTTACATCCCGCCCATCAGTGTAGCAAGGCTCCCATTTCTCCATGGCCTGTCCTGCATTTCTGGTTTTGACACGTTTTTCAGCATGGCCCTTTTGACCGATGGGTAGCGAGTCTTCTTTGTAGCGCTGATTTGCCTTTCTAGATTGCTTGGTTGGCCAAAAAGTGCGTATGCGTTTTTTCCTGAATATATTCAGGAAAAAACGCATATGCCCTTTTTGGCCAAGGGCATCATTGTCAACGTTTTGCCGCTTTTCATGTGCTTTAAAGGCGATTCGAATCTACCTCCTGAAATCTGTTTCCTGCAATTCTGCCTTGATTTCAAATCCTCTGCTTTGCCTTCCCTCAATATATTTGTGGACGAGAGTTATCATTTATAACTCTGCAGGTTTGTGAATTGCAGTGCCCTGAACCTCCATTTTACAACTCGCTTTTTTGGGATCTGGCCGCAAAAGCGCATGATGGATTCACGCCCTGTTCTTGTTCCGGGGGGCAGGCTGAGCCTGTGGTTAATTCTTATTCCTGATGGGAAAATAGAGTGACCTGTGCCTGTGTCCACACCAAGAGCTAGTCTCTCATTGGTTCCCCATCTTCCCGTTCATCCTCAGGACAAATTGCAACCTGTACGGAACAGGAGGTTAAAGGTGCTGATGCTCCAAGTAGGGAGATTGCTAGTAAAGTGGCTGGAATGGGGAACCCGGGCACAAGGGGATGAGAAATGAGGTTCGTTTTAGAAACCTTTCCCCATCACATGGTGTACCATCTTCTGGGTTTCTCATGCATGTTTTCGATGCAGGAAGATGCCCTTGAACCTGGAGATTTGGGACCCATTGGACGGGTACCACGCAGTATTAATTTAAAGGGTCTGCGTTTGCTCACCCAACCTCACCAAACCTCTCAGCCCCAAGAGTGTCCACCCTTATGTCTCATCCAGCTGTGGGTCTAGATATGGTCAATCCAGGTTGCATCACAGCCCCTGAACGCATTGTGTAAGAATTTCGCTCTCTTTCACTGTCTTTGTTTCATGGGTTTTTCAAAGTAATTTATTTTTATAATGGGGTTTAGCTGCTTTTCACTGCTGTGTTTATGCCACTTTACACCCACTTGACACACTAATAGAGAGATATCAATACATAGGTTTTAAGATTATTACTAGTCATATATATTCTTGTGCGGTGAATAGGGAGTGTTGAGTCCAGTTCTCTGAGCAAGGAGTAGGTCTTGTCTATTACATATTGGGTTTATGGAACGGTATCTTAGCTAATTTGAAACCCTTGTTTTATGTATCACCCCACCTCACCTTTCCCGTTAAGCAGCCATAGTGTGTTTTCTGCATGTGTGACTCTGTTCTGTTTTGTAATTCAGTTCAAGTGTAACGGTTTTTACATTCCCTGTATAAGTGATACCTTATGAGAAGTGTCCTTTTCTGTGTGACTTATTTCACTTAGAATCGTCGTACCTAAATCCACTCATCATGCTGCTACTAGCCTTATGACATTGATTTCATGGCTGAGTGATATTCCATTGTACATAAGGACCACAACTTCTTTATCCATTTTTCTCTTTCCTGGGATATTTAAGGTGGAAGGAAGTGGAGGTCCTTGTCAACAGAGCAGCCCTAAACTTTGGGGTGCTTGTGTCTTGCTGATTTTTCATTTTCCCAATTTATACCCCCATGAGTGGAAGTGCCCTATGCTGTCTAAACTGTGTTTTTTAGATGTTTCAGGACTCACCGTACACTTCTCCAGAGTGGCTGTTGGCAATTTACATCCCGCCCATCAGTGTAGCAAGGCTCCCATTTCTCCATGGCCTGTCCTGCATTTCTGGTTTTGACACGTTTTTCAGCATGGCCCTTTTGACCGATGGGTAGCGAGTCTTCTTTGTAGCCCTGATTTGCCTTTCCAGGTTGCTTGGTTGGCCAAAAAGGGCGTATGCGTTTTTTCCTGAATATATTCAGGAAAAAACGCATACGCCCTTTTTGGCCAAGGGCATCATTGTCAACGTTTTGCCGCTTTTCATGTGCTTTAAAGGCGATTCGAATCTACCTCCTGAAATCTGTTTCCTGCAATTCTGCCTTGATTTCAAATCCTCTGCTTTGCCTTCCCTCAATATATTTGTGGACGAGAGTTATCATTTATAACTCTGTAGGTTTGTGAATTGCAGTGCCCTGAAGCTCCATTTTACAACTCGCTTTTTTGGGAGCTGGCCGCAAAAGCGCAGGATGGATTCACGCCCTGTTCTTGTTCCGGGGGGCAGGCTGAGCCTGTGGTTAATTCTTCTTCCTGATGGGAAAATAGAGTAACCTGTGCCTGTGTCCACACCAAGAGCTAGTCTCTCATTGGTTCCCCGTCTTCCCGTTCATCCTCAGGACAAATTGCAACCTGTACGGAACAGGAGGTTAAAGGTGCTGATGCTCCAAGTAGGGAGATTGCTAGTAAAGTGCCTGGAATGGGGAACCCGGGCACAAGGAGATGAGAAATGAGGTGCGTTTCAGAAACCTTTCCCCATCACACGGTGTACCATCTTCTGGGTTTCTCATGCATGTTTTCGATGTAGGAAGATGCCCTTGAACCTGGAGATTTGGGACCCATTGGACGGGTACCACGCAGTATTAATTTAAAGGGTCTGCGTTTGCTCACCCAACCTCACCAAACCTCTCAGCCCCAAGAGTATCCACCCTTATGTCTCATCCAGCTGTGGGTCTAGATATGGTCAATCCAGGTTGCATCACAGCCCCTGAACGCATTGTGTAAGAATTTCTCTCTCTTTCACTGTCTTTGTTTCATGGGTTTGTAAAAGTAATTTATTTTTATAATGGGGTTTAGCTGCTTTTCACTGCTGTGTTTATGCCGCTTTACACCCACTTGACACACTAATAGAGAGTTATCAATACATAGGTTTTAAGATTATTACTAGTCAGATATATTCTTGTGCGGTGAATAGGGCGTGTTGAGTCCAGTTCTCTGAGCAAGGAGTAGGTCTTGTCTACTACATATTGGGTTTATGGAACGGTATCTGAGGTAATTTGATACCCTTGTTTTATGTATCACCCCACCTCACCTTTCCCGTTAAGCAGCCATAGTGTGTTTTCTGCATGTGTGACTCTGTTCTGTTTTGTAATTCAGTTCAAGTGTAACGGTTTTTACATTCCCTCTATCAGTGATACCTTATGAGAAGTGTCCTTTTCTGTGTGACTTATTTCACTTAGAATCGTCGTACCTAAATCCACTCATCATGCTGCTACTAACCTTATGACATTGATTTCATGGCTGAGTGATATTCCATTGTACATAAGGACCACAACTTCTTTATCCATTTTTCTCTTTCCTGGGATATTTAAGGTGGAAGGAAGTGGAGGTCCTTGTCAACAGAGCAGCCCTAAACTTTGGGGTGCTTGTGTCTTGCTGATTTTTCATTTTCCCAATTTATACCCCCATGAGTGGAAGTGCCCTATGCTGTCTAAACTGTGTTTTTTAGATGTTTCAGGACTCACCGTACACTTCTCCAGAGTGGCTGTTGGCAATTTACATCCCGCCCATCAGTGTAGCAAGGCTCCCATTTCTCCATGGCCTGTCCTGCATTTCTGGTTTTGACACGTTTTTCAGCATGGCCCTTTTGACCGATGGGTAGCGAGTCTTCTTTGTAGCCCTGATTTGCCTTTCCAGGTTGCTTGGTTGGCCAAAAAGGGCGTATGCGTTTTTTCCTGAATATATTCAGGAAAAAACGCATACGCCCTTTTTGGCCAAGGGCATCATTGTCAACGTTTTGCCGCTTTTCATGTGCTTTAAAGGCGATTCGACTCTACCTCCTGAAATCTGTTTCCTGCAATTCTGCCTTGATTTCAAATCCTCTTCTTTGCCTTCCCTCAATATATTTGTGGACGAGAGTTATCATTTATAACTCTGCAGGTTTGTGAATTGCAGTGCCCTGAACCTCCATTTTACAACTCGCTGTTTTGGGAGCTGGCCGTAAAAGCGCATGATGGATTCCCGCCCTGTTCTTGTTCCGGGGGGCAGGCTGAGCCTGTGGTTAATTCTTATTCCTGATGGGAAAATAGAGTGACCTGTGCATGTGTCCACACCAAGAGCTAGTCTCTCATTGGTTCCCCGTCTTCCCGTTCATCCTCAGGACAAATTGCAACCTGTACGGAACAGGAGGTTAAAGGTGCTGATGCTCCAAGTAGGGAGATTGCTAGTAAAGCAGCTGGAATGGCGAACCCGGGCACAAGGAGATGAGAAATGAGGTTCGTTTTAGAAACCTTTCCCCATCACACGGTGTACCATCTTCTGGGTTTCTCATGCATGTTTTCGATGTAGGAAGATGCCCTTGAACCTGGAGATTTGGATCCCATGGGACGGGTACTACGCAGTATTACTTTAAAGGGTCTGCGTTTGCTCACCCAACCTCACCAAACCTCTCAGCCCCAAGAGTGTCCACCCTTATGTCTCATCCAGCTGTGGGTCTAGATATGGTCCATCTAGGTTGCATCACAGCCCTTGAATGCATTGTGTAAGAATTTCTCTCTCTTTCACTGTGTTTGTTTCATGGGTTTTTCAAAATAATTTATTTTTATAATGGGGTTTAGCTGCTTTTCACTGCTGTGTTTATGCCGCTTTACACCCACTTGACACACTAACAGAGAGATATCAATACATAGGTTTTAAGATTATTCCTAGTCAGATATATTCTCGTGCGGTGAATAGGGCGTGTTGAGTCCAGTTCTCTGAGCAAGGAGTAGGTCTTGTCTATTACATATTGGGTTTAGGGAACGGTATCTGAGCTAATTTGAAACCCTTGTTTTATGTATCACCCCACCTCACCTTTCCCGTTAAGCAGCCATAGTGTGTTTTCTGCATGTGTGACTCTGTTCTGTTTTGTAATTCAGTTCAAGTGTAACGGTTTTTACATTCCCTCTATAAGTGATACCTTATGAGAAGTGTCCTTTTCTGTGTGACTTATTTCACTTAGAATCGTCGTACCTAAATCCACTCATCATGCTGCTACTAGCCTTATGACATTGATTTCATGGCTGAGTGATATTCCATTGTACATAAGGACCACAACTTCTTTATCCATTTTTCTCTTTCCTGGGATATTTAAGGTGGAAGGAAGTGGAGGTCCTTGTCAACAGAGCAGCCCTAAACTTTGGGGTGCTTGTGTCTTGCTGATTTTTCATTTTCCCAATTTATACCCCCATGAGTGGAAGTGCCCTATGCTGTCTAAACTGTGTTTTTTAGATGTTTCAGGACTCACCGTACACTTCTCCAGAGTGGCTGTTGGCAATTTACATCCCGCCCATCAGTGTAGCAAGGCTCCCATTTCTCCATGGCCTGTCCTGCATTTCTGGTTTTGACACGTTTTTCAGCATGGCCCTTTTGACCGATGGGTAGCGAGTCTTCTTTGTAGCCCTGATTTGCCTTTCCAGGTTGCTTGGTTGGCCAAAAAGGGCGTATGCGTTTTTTCCTGAATATATTCAGGAAAAAACGCATACGCCCTTTTTGGCCAAGGGCATCATTGTCAACGTTTTGCCGCTTTTCATGTGCTTTAAAGGCGATTCGAATCTACCTCCTGAAATCTGTTTCCTGCAATTCTGCCTTGATTTCAAATCCTCTGCTTTGCCTTCCCTCAATATATTTGTGGACGAGAGTTATCATTTATAACTCTGTAGGTTTGTGAATTGCAGTGCCCTGAAGCTCCATTTTACAACTCGCTTTTTTGGGAGCTGGCCGCAAAAGCGCAGGATGGATTCACGCCCTGTTCTTGTTCCGGGGGGCAGGCTGAGCCTGTGGTTAATTCTTCTTCCTGATGGGAAAATAGAGTAACCTGTGCCTGTGTCCACACCAAGAGCTAGTCTCTCATTGGTTCCCCGTCTTCCCGTTCATCCTCAGGACAAATTGCAACCTGTACGGAACAGGAGGTTAAAGGTGCTGATGCTCCAAGTAGGGAGATTGCTAGTAAAGTGCCTGGAATGGGGAACCCGGGCACAAGGAGATGAGAAATGAGGTGCGTTTCAGAAACCTTTCCCCATCACACGGTGTACCATCTTCTGGGTTTCTCATGCATGTTTTCGATGTAGGAAGATGCCCTTGAACCTGGAGATTTGGGACCCATTGGACGGGTACCACGCAGTATTAATTTAAAGGGTCTGCGTTTGCTCACCCAACCTCACCAAACCTCTCAGCCCCAAGAGTGTCCACCCTTATGTCTCATCCAGCTGTGGGTCTAGATATGGTCAATCCAGGTTGCATCACAGCCCCTGAACGCATTGTGTAAGAATTTCGCTCTCTTTCACTGTCTTTGTTTCATGGGTTTGTAAAAGTAATTTATTTTTATAATGGGGTTTAGCTGCTTTTCACTGCTGTGTTTATGCCACTTTACACCCACTTGACACACTAATAGAGAGATATCAATACATAGGTTTTAAGATTATTACTAGTCATATATATTCTTGTGCGGTGAATAGGGAGTGTTGAGTCCAGTTCTCTGAGCAAGGAGTAGGTCTTGTCTATTACATATTGGGTTTATGGAACGGTATCTTAGCTAATTTGAAACCCTTGTTTTATGTATCACCCCACCTCACCTTTCCCGTTAAGCAGCCATAGTGTGTTTTCTGCATGTGTGACTCTGTTCTGTTTTGTAATTCAGTTCAAGTGTAACGGTTTTTACATTCCCTGTATAAGTGATACCTTATGAGAAGTGTCCTTTTCTGTGTGACTTATTTCACTTAGAATCGTCGTACCTAAATCCACTCATCATGCTGCTACTAGCCTTATGACATTGATTTCATGGCTGAGTGATATTCCATTGTACATAAGGACCACAACTTCTTTATCCATTTTTCTCTTTCCTGGGATATTTAAGGTGGAAGGAAGTGGAGGTCCTTGTCAACAGAGCAGCCCTAAACTTTGGGGTGCTTGTGTCTTGCTGATTTTTCATTTTCCCAATTTATACCCCCATGAGTGGAAGTGCCCTATGCTGTCTAAACTGTGTTTTTTAGATGTTTCAGGACTCACCGTACACTTCTCCAGAGTGGCTGTTGGCAATTTACATCCCGCCCATCAGTGTAGCAAGGCTCCCATTTCTCCATGGCCTGTCCTGCATTTCTGGTTTTGACACGTTTTTCAGCATGGCCCTTTTGACCGATGGGTAGCGAGTCTTCTTTGTAGCCCTGATTTGCCTTTCCAGGTTGCTTGGTTGGCCAAAAAGGGCGTATGCGTTTTTTCCTGAATATATTCAGGAAAAAACGCATACGCCCTTTTTGGCCAAGGGCATCATTGTCAACGTTTTGCCGCTTTTCATGTGCTTTAAAGGCGATTCGAATCTACCTCCTGAAATCTGTTTCCTGCAATTCTGCCTTGATTTCAAATCCTCTGCTTTGCCTTCCCTCAATATATTTGTGGACGAGAGTTATCATTTATAACTCTGTAGGTTTGTGAATTGCAGTGCCCTGAAGCTCCATTTTACAACTCGCTTTTTTGGGAGCTGGCCGCAAAAGCGCAGGATGGATTCACGCCCTGTTCTTGTTCCGGGGGGCAGGCTGAGCCTGTGGTTAATTCTTCTTCCTGATGGGAAAATAGAGTAACCTGTGCCTGTGTCCACACCAAGAGCTAGTCTCTCATTGGTTCCCCGTCTTCCCGTTCATCCTCAGGACAAATTGCAACCTGTACGGAACAGGAGGTTAAAGGTGCTGATGCTCCAAGTAGGGAGATTGCTAGTAAAGTGCCTGGAATGGGGAACCCGGGCACAAGGAGATGAGAAATGAGGTGCGTTTCAGAAACCTTTCCCCATCACACGGTGTACCATCTTCTGGGTTTCTCATGCATGTTTTCGATGCAGGAAGATGCCCTTGAACCTGGAGATTTGGGACCCATTGGACGGGTACCACGCAGTATTAATTTAAAGGGTCTGCGTTTGCTCACCCAACCTCACCAAACCTCTCAGCCCCAAGAGTGTCCACCCTTATGTCTCATCCAGCTGTGGGTCTAGATATGGTCAATCCAGGTTGCATCACAGCCCCTGAACGCATTGTGTAAGAATTTCTCTCTCTTTCACTGTCTTTGTTTCATGGGTTTGTAAAAGTAATTTATTTTTATAATGGGGTTTAGCTGCTTTTCACTGCTGTGTTTATGCCGCTTTACACCCACTTGACACACTAATAGAGAGTTATCAATACATAGGTTTTAAGATTATTACTAGTCAGATATATTCTTGTGCGTTGAATAGGGCGTGTTGAGTCCAGTTCTCTGAGCAAGGAGTAGGTCTTGTCTATTACATATTGGGTTTATGGAACGGTATCTGAGCTAATTTGAAACCCTTGTTTTATGTATCACCCCACCTCACCTTTCCCGTTAAGCAGCCATAGTGTGTTTACTGCATGTGTGACTCTGTTCTGTTTTGTAATTCAGTTCAAGTGTAACGGTTTTTACATTCCCTGTATAAGTGATACCTTATGAGAAGTGTCCTTTTCTGTGTGACTTATTTCACTTAGAATCGTCGTACCTAAATCCACTCATCATGCTGCTACTAGCCTTATGACATTGATTTCATGGCTGAGTGATATTCCATTGTACATAAGGACCACAACTTCTTTATCCATTTTTCTCTTTCCTGGGATATTTAAGGTGGAATGAAGTGGAGGTCCTTGTCAACAGAGCAGCCCTAAACTTTGGGGTGCTTGTGTCTTGCTGATTTTTCATTTTCCCAATTTATACCCCCATGAGTGGAAGTGCCCTATGCTCTCTAAGCTGTGTTTTTTAGATGTTTCAGGACTCACCGTACACTCCTCCAGAGTGGCTGTTGGCAATTTACATCCCGCCCATCAGTGTAGCAAGGCTCCCATTTCTCCATGGCCTGTTATGCATTTCTGGTTTTGACATGTTTTTCAGCATGGCCCTTTTGACCGATGGGAAGCGAGACTTCTTTGTAGCGCTGATTTGCTTTTCCAGGTTGCTTGGTTGGCCAAAAAGGGCGTATGCGTTTTTTCCTGAATATATTCAGGAAAAAACGCATACGCCCTTTTTGGCCAAGGGCATCATTGTCAACGTTTTGCCGCTTTTCATGTGCTTTAAAGGCGATTCGACTCTACCTCCTGAAATCTGTTTCCTGCAATTCTGCCTTGATTTCAAATCCTCTTCTTTGCCTTCCCTCAATATATTTGTGGACGAGAGTTATCATTTATAACTCTGCAGGTTTGTGAATTGCAGTGCCCTGAACCTCCATTTTACAACTCGCTGTTTTGGGAGCTGGCCGTAAAAGCGCATGATGGATTCCCGCCCTGTTCTTGTTCCGGGGGGCAGGCTGAGCCTGTGGTTAATTCTTATTCCTGATGGGAAAATAGAGTGACCTGTGCATGTGTCCACACCAAGAGCTAGTCTCTCATTGGTTCCCCGTCTTCCCGTTCATCCTCAGGACAAATTGCAACCTGTACGGAACAGGAGGTTAAAGGTGCTGATGCTCCAAGTAGGGAGATTGCTAGTAAAGCAGCTGGAATGGCGAACCCGGGCACAAGGAGATGAGAAATGAGGTTCGTTTTAGAAACCTTTCCCCATCACACGGTGTACCATCTTCTGGGTTTCTCATGCATGTTTTCGATGTAGGAAGATGCCCTTGAACCTGGAGATTTGGATCCCATGGGACGGGTACTACGCAGTATTACTTTAAAGGGTCTGCGTTTGCTCACCCAACCTCACCAAACCTCTCAGCCCCAAGAGTGTCCACCCTTATGTCTCATCCAGCTGTGGGTCTAGATATGGTCCATCTAGGTTGCATCACAGCCCTTGAATGCATTGTGTAAGAATTTCTCTCTCTTTCACTGTGTTTGTTTCATGGGTTTTTCAAAATAATTTATTTTTATAATGGGGTTTAGCTGCTTTTCACTGCTGTGTTTATGCCGCTTTACACCCACTTGACACACTAACAGAGAGATATCAATACATAGGTTTTAAGATTATTCCTAGTCAGATATATTCTCGTGCGGTGAATAGGGCGTGTTGAGTCCAGTTCTCTGAGCAAGGAGTAGGTCTTGTCTATTACATATTGGGTTTAGGGAACGGTATCTGAGCTAATTTGAAACCCTTGTTTTATGTATCACCCCACCTCACCTTTCCCGTTAAGCAGCCATAGTGTGTTTTCTGCATGTGTGACTCTGTTCTGTTTTGTAATTCAGTTCAAGTGTAACGGTTTTTACATTCCCTCTATAAGTGATACCTTATGAGAAGTGTCCTTTTCTGTGTGACTTATTTCACTTAGAATCGTCGTACCTAAATCCACTCATCATGCTGCTACTAGCCTTATGACATTGATTTCATGGCTGAGTGATATTCCATTGTACATAAGGACCACAACTTCTTTATCCATTTTTCTCTTTCCTGGGATATTTAAGGTGGAAGGAAGTGGAGGTCCTTGTCAACAGAGCAGCCCTAAACTTTGGGGTGCTTGTGTCTTGCTGATTTTTCATTTTCCCAATTTATACCCCCATGAGTGGAAGTGCCCTATGCTGTCTAAACTGTGTTTTTTAGATGTTTCAGGACTCACCGTACACTTCTCCAGAGTGGCTGTTGGCAATTTACATCCCGCCCATCAGTGTAGCAAGGCTCCCATTTCTCCATGGCCTGTCCTGCATTTCTGGTTTTGACACGTTTTTCAGCATGGCCCTTTTGACCGATGGGTAGCGAGTCTTCTTTGTAGCCCTGATTTGCCTTTCCAGGTTGCTTGGTTGGCCAAAAAGGGCGTATGCGTTTTTTCCTGAATATATTCAGGAAAAAACGCATACGCCCTTTTTGGCCAAGGGCATCATTGTCAACGTTTTGCCGCTTTTCATGTGCTTTAAAGGCGATTCGACTCTACCTCCTGAAATCTGTTTCCTGCAATTCTGCCTTGATTTCAAATCCTCTTCTTTGCCTTCCCTCAATATATTTGTGGACGAGAGTTATCATTTATAACTCTGCAGGTTTGTGAATTGCAGTGCCCTGAACCTCCATTTTACAACTCGCTGTTTTGGGAGCTGGCCGTAAAAGCGCATGATGGATTCCCGCCCTGTTCTTGTTCCGGGGGGCAGGCTGAGCCTGTGGTTAATTCTTATTCCTGATGGGAAAATAGAGTGACCTGTGCATGTGTCCACACCAAGAGCTAGTCTCTCATTGGTTCCCCGTCTTCCCGTTCATCCTCAGGACAAATTGCAACCTGTACGGAACAGGAGGTTAAAGGTGCTGATGCTCCAAGTAGGGAGATTGCTAGTAAAGCAGCTGGAATGGCGAACCCGGGCACAAGGAGATGAGAAATGAGGTTCGTTTTAGAAACCTTTCCCCATCACACGGTGTACCATCTTCTGGGTTTCTCATGCATGTTTTCGATGTAGGAAGATGCCCTTGAACCTGGAGATTTGGATCCCATGGGACGGGTACTACGCAGTATTACTTTAAAGGGTCTGCGTTTGCTCACCCAACCTCACCAAACCTCTCAGCCCCAAGAGTGTCCACCCTTATGTCTCATCCAGCTGTGGGTCTAGATATGGTCCATCTAGGTTGCATCACAGCCCTTGAATGCATTGTGTAAGAATTTCTCTCTCTTTCACTGTGTTTGTTTCATGGGTTTTTCAAAATAATTTATTTTTATAATGGGGTTTAGCTGCTTTTCACTGCTGTGTTTATGCCGCTTTACACCCACTTGACACACTAACAGAGAGATATCAATACATAGGTTTTAAGATTATTCCTAGTCAGATATATTCTCGTGCGGTGA
This sequence comes from Balaenoptera borealis, assembly GCF_965194805.1. Classification (NCBI taxonomy): domain Eukaryota; kingdom Metazoa; phylum Chordata; class Mammalia; order Artiodactyla; family Balaenopteridae; genus Balaenoptera; species Balaenoptera borealis. The sequence goes on from NW_028123169.1 coordinate 139,515, forward strand.
ATAGGGCGTGTTGAGTCCAGTTCTCTGAGCAAGGAGTAGGTCTTGTCTATTACATATTGGGTTTAGGGAACGGTATCTGAGCTAATTTGAAACCCTTGTTTTATGTATCACCCCACCTCACCTTTCCCGTTAAGCAGCCATAGTGTGTTTTCTGCATGTGTGACTCTGTTCTGTTTTGTAATTCAGTTCAAGTGTAACGGTTTTTACATTCCCTCTATAAGTGATACCTTATGAGAAGTGTCCTTTTCTGTGTGACTTATTTCACTTAGAATCGTCGTACCTAAATCCACTCATCATGCTGCTACTAGCCTTATGACATTGATTTCATGGCTGAGTGATATTCCATTGTACATAAGGACCACAACTTCTTTATCCATTTTTCTCTTTCCTGGGATATTTAAGGTGGAAGGAAGTGGAGGTCCTTGTCAACAGAGCAGCCCTAAACTTTGGGGTGCTTGTGTCTTGCTGATTTTTCATTTTCCCAATTTATACCCCCATGAGTGGAAGTGCCCTATGCTGTCTAAACTGTGTTTTTTAGATGTTTCAGGACTCACCGTACACTTCTCCAGAGTGGCTGTTGGCAATTTACATCCCGCCCATCAGTGTAGCAAGGCTCCCATTTCTCCATGGCCTGTCCTGCATTTCTGGTTTTGACACGTTTTTCAGCATGGCCCTTTTGACCGATGGGTAGCGAGTCTTCTTTGTAGCCCTGATTTGCCTTTCCAGGTTGCTTGGTTGGCCAAAAAGGGCGTATGCGTTTTTTCCTGAATATATTCAGGAAAAAACGCATACGCCCTTTTTGGCCAAGGGCATCATTGTCAACGTTTTGCCGCTTTTCATGTGCTTTAAAGGCGATTCGAATCTACCTCCTGAAATCTGTTTCCTGCAATTCTGCCTTGATTTCAAATCCTCTGCTTTGCCTTCCCTCAATATATTTGTGGACGAGAGTTATCATTTATAACTCTGTAGGTTTGTGAATTGCAGTGCCCTGAAGCTCCATTTTACAACTCGCTTTTTTGGGAGCTGGCCGCAAAAGCGCAGGATGGATTCACGCCCTGTTCTTGTTCCGGGGGGCAGGCTGAGCCTGTGGTTAATTCTTCTTCCTGATGGGAAAATAGAGTAACCTGTGCCTGTGTCCACACCAAGAGCTAGTCTCTCATTGGTTCCCCGTCTTCCCGTTCATCCTCAGGACAAATTGCAACCTGTACGGAACAGGAGGTTAAAGGTGCTGATGCTCCAAGTAGGGAGATTGCTAGTAAAGTGCCTGGAATGGGGAACCCGGGCACAAGGAGATGAGAAATGAGGTGCGTTTCAGAAACCTTTCCCCATCACACGGTGTACCATCTTCTGGGTTTCTCATGCATGTTTTCGATGTAGGAAGATGCCCTTGAACCTGGAGATTTGGGACCCATTGGACGGGTACCACGCAGTATTAATTTAAAGGGTCTGCGTTTGCTCACCCAACCTCACCAAACCTCTCAGCCCCAAGAGTGTCCACCCTTATGTCTCATCCAGCTGTGGGTCTAGATATGGTCAATCCAGGTTGCATCACAGCCCCTGAACGCATTGTGTAAGAATTTCTCTCTCTTTCACTGTCTTTGTTTCATGGGTTTGTAAAAGTAATTTATTTTTATAATGGGGTTTAGCTGCTTTTCACTGCTGTGTTTATGCCGCTTTACACCCACTTGACACACTAATAGAGAGTTATCAATACATAGGTTTTAAGATTATTACTAGTCAGATATATTCTTGTGCGTTGAATAGGGCGTGTTGAGTCCAGTTCTCTGAGCAAGGAGTAGGTCTTGTCTATTACATATTGGGTTTATGGAACGGTATCTGAGCTAATTTGAAACCCTTGTTTTATGTATCACCCCACCTCACCTTTCCCGTTAAGCAGCCATAGTGTGTTTACTGCATGTGTGACTCTGTTCTGTTTTGTAATTCAGTTCAAGTGTAACGGTTTTTACATTCCCTCTATAAGTGATACCTTATGAGAAGTGTCCTTTTCTGTGTGACTTATTTCACTTAGAATCGTCGTACCTAAATCCACTCATCATGCTGCTACTAGCCTTATGACATTGATTTCATGGCTGAGTGATATTCCATTGTACATAAGGACCACAACTTCTTTATCCATTTTTCTCTTTCCTGGGATATTTAAGGTGGAATGAAGTGGAGGTCCTTGTCAACAGAGCAGCCCTAAACTTTGGGGTGCTTGTGTCTTGCTGATTTTTCATTTTCCCAATTTATACCCCCATGAGTGGAAGTGCCCTATGCTCTCTAAGCTGTGTTTTTTAGATGTTTCAGGACTCACCGTACACTCCTCCAGAGTGGCTGTTGGCAATTTACATCCCGCCCATCAGTGTAGCAAGGCTCCCATTTCTCCATGGCCTGTCCTGCATTTCTGGTTTTGACACGTTTTTCAGCATGGCCCTTTTGACCGATGGGTAGCGAGTCTTCTTTGTAGCGCTGATTTGCCTTTCTAGATTGCTTGGTTGGCCAAAAAGTGCGTATGCGTTTTTTCCTGAATATATTCAGGAAAAAACGCATATGCCCTTTTTGGCCAAGGGCATCATTGTCAACGTTTTGCCGCTTTTCATGTGCTTTAAAGGCGATTCGAATCTACCTCCTGAAATCTGTTTCCTGCAATTCTGCCTTGATTTCAAATCCTCTTCTTTGCCTTCCCTCAATATATTTGTGGACGAGAGTTATCATTTATAACTCTGTAGGTTTGTGAATTGCAGTGCCCTGAACCTCCATTTTACAACTCGCTTTTTTGGGATCTGGCCGCAAAAGCGCATGATGGATTCACGCCCTGTTCTTGTTCCGGGGGGCAGGCTGAGCCTGTGGTTAATTCTTATTCCTGATGGGAAAATAGAGTGACCTGTGCCTGTGTCCACACCAAGAGCTAGTCTCTCATTGGTTCCCCATCTTCCCGTTCATCCTCAGGACAAATTGCAACCTGTACGGAACAGGAGGTTAAAGGTGCTGATGCTCCAAGTAGGGAGATTGCTAGTAAAGTGGCTGGAATGGGGAACCCGGGCACAAGGGGATGAGAAATGAGGTTCGTTTTAGAAACCTTTCCCCATCACATGGTGTACCATCTTCTGGGTTTCTCATGCATGTTTTCGATGCAGGAAGATGCCTTTGAACCTGGAGATTTGGGACCCATTGGACGGGTACCACGCAGTATTAATTTAAAGGGTCTGCGTTTGCTCACCCAACCTCACCAAACCTCTCAGCCCCAAGAGTGTCCACCCTTATGTCTCATCCAGCTGTGGGTCTAGATATGGTCAATCCAGGTTGCATCACAGCCCCTGAACGCATTGTGTAAGAATTTCGCTCTCTTTCACTGTCTTTGTTTCATGGGTTTTTCAAAGTAATTTATTTTTATAATGGGGTTTAGCTGCTTTTCACTGCTGTGTTTATGCCACTTTACACCCACTTGACACACTAATAGAGAGATATCAATACATAGGTTTTAAGATTATTACTAGTCATATATATTCTTGTGCGGTGAATAGGGAGTGTTGAGTCCAGTTCTCTGAGCAAGGAGTAGGTCTTGTCTATTACATATTGGGTTTATGGAACGGTATCTTAGCTAATTTGAAACCCTTGTTTTATGTATCACCCCACCTCACCTTTCCCGTTAAGCAGCCATAGTGTGTTTTCTGCATGTGTGACTCTGTTCTGTTTTGTAATTCAGTTCAAGTGTAACGGTTTTTACATTCCCTGTATAAGTGATACCTTATGAGAAGTGTCCTTTTCTGTGTGACTTATTTCACTTAGAATCGTCGTACCTAAATCCACTCATCATGCTGCTACTAGCCTTATGACATTGATTTCATGGCTGAGTGATATTCCATTGTACATAAGGACCACAACTTCTTTATCCATTTTTCTCTTTCCTGGGATATTTAAGGTGGAAGGAAGTGGAGGTCCTTGTCAACAGAGCAGCCCTAAACTTTGGGGTGCTTGTGTCTTGCTGATTTTTCATTTTCCCAATTTATACCCCCATGAGTGGAAGTGCCCTATGCTGTCTAAACTGTGTTTTTTAGATGTTTCAGGACTCACCGTACACTTCTCCAGAGTGGCTGTTGGCAATTTACATCCCGCCCATCAGTGTAGCAAGGCTCCCATTTCTCCATGGCCTGTCCTGCATTTCTGGTTTTGACACGTTTTTCAGCATGGCCCTTTTGACCGATGGGTAGCGAGTCTTCTTTGTAGCCCTGATTTGCCTTTCCAGGTTGCTTGGTTGGCCAAAAAGGGCGTATGCGTTTTTTCCTGAATATATTCAGGAAAAAACGCATACGCCCTTTTTGGCCAAGGGCATCATTGTCAACGTTTTGCCGCTTTTCATGTGCTTTAAAGGCGATTCGAATCTACCTCCTGAAATCTGTTTCCTGCAATTCTGCCTTGATTTCAAATCCTCTGCTTTGCCTTCCCTCAATATATTTGTGGACGAGAGTTATCATTTATAACTCTGTAGGTTTGTGAATTGCAGTGCCCTGAAGCTCCATTTTACAACTCGCTTTTTTGGGAGCTGGCCGCAAAAGCGCAGGATGGATTCACGCCCTGTTCTTGTTCCGGGGGGCAGGCTGAGCCTGTGGTTAATTCTTCTTCCTGATGGGAAAATAGAGTAACCTGTGCCTGTGTCCACACCAAGAGCTAGTCTCTCATTGGTTCCCCGTCTTCCCGTTCATCCTCAGGACAAATTGCAACCTGTACGGAACAGGAGGTTAAAGGTGCTGATGCTCCAAGTAGGGAGATTGCTAGTAAAGTGCCTGGAATGGGGAACCCGGGCACAAGGAGATGAGAAATGAGGTGCGTTTCAGAAACCTTTCCCCATCACACGGTGTACCATCTTCTGGGTTTCTCATGCATGTTTTCGATGTAGGAAGATGCCCTTGAACCTGGAGATTTGGGACCCATTGGACGGGTACCACGCAGTATTAATTTAAAGGGTCTGCGTTTGCTCACCCAACCTCACCAAACCTCTCAGCCCCAAGAGTGTCCACCCTTATGTCTCATCCAGCTGTGGGTCTAGATATGGTCAATCCAGGTTGCATCACAGCCCCTGAACGCATTGTGTAAGAATTTCTCTCTCTTTCACTGTCTTTGTTTCATGGGTTTGTAAAAGTAATTTATTTTTATAATGGGGTTTAGCTGCTTTTCACTGCTGTGTTTATGCCGCTTTACACCCACTTGACACACTAATAGAGAGTTATCAATACATAGGTTTTAAGATTATTACTAGTCAGATATATTCTTGTGCGTTGAATAGGGCGTGTTGAGTCCAGTTCTCTGAGCAAGGAGTAGGTCTTGTCTATTACATATTGGGTTTATGGAACGGTATCTGAGCTAATTTGAAACCCTTGTTTTATGTATCACCCCACCTCACCTTTCCCGTTAAGCAGCCATAGTGTGTTTACTGCATGTGTGACTCTGTTCTGTTTTGTAATTCAGTTCAAGTGTAACGGTTTTTACATTCCCTCTATAAGTGATACCTTATGAGAAGTGTCCTTTTCTGTGTGACTTATTTCACTTAGAATCGTCGTACCTAAATCCACTCATCATGCTGCTACTAGCCTTATGACATTGATTTCATGGCTGAGTGATATTCCATTGTACATAAGGACCACAACTTCTTTATCCATTTTTCTCTTTCCTGGGATATTTAAGGTGGAATGAAGTGGAGGTCCTTGTCAACAGAGCAGCCCTAAACTTTGGGGTGCTTGTGTCTTGCTGATTTTTCATTTTCCCAATTTATACCCCCATGAGTGGAAGTGCCCTATGCTCTCTAAGCTGTGTTTTTTAGATGTTTCAGGACTCACCGTACACTCCTCCAGAGTGGCTGTTGGCAATTTACATCCCGCCCATCAGTGTAGCAAGGCTCCCATTTCTCCATGGCCTGTCCTGCATTTCTGGTTTTGACACGTTTTTCAGCATGGCCCTTTTGACCGATGGGTAGCGAGTCTTCTTTGTAGCGCTGATTTGCCTTTCTAGATTGCTTGGTTGGCCAAAAAGTGCGTATGCGTTTTTTCCTGAATATATTCAGGAAAAAACGCATATGCCCTTTTTGGCCAAGGGCATCATTGTCAACGTTTTGCCGCTTTTCATGTGCTTTAAAGGCGATTCGAATCTACCTCCTGAAATCTGTTTCCTGCAATTCTGCCTTGATTTCAAATCCTCTTCTTTGCCTTCCCTCAATATATTTGTGGACGAGAGTTATCATTTATAACTCTGCAGGTTTGTGAATTGCAGTGCCCTGAACCTCCATTTTACAACTCGCTGTTTTGGGAGCTGGCCGTAAAAGCGCATGATGGATTCCCGCCCTGTTCTTGTTCCGGGGGGCAGGCTGAGCCTGTGGTTAATTCTTATTCCTGATGGGAAAATAGAGTGACCTGTGCATGTGTCCACACCAAGAGCTAGTCTCTCATTGGTTCCCCGTCTTCCCGTTCATCCTCAGGACAAATTGCAACCTGTACGGAACAGGAGGTTAAAGGTGCTGATGCTCCAAGTAGGGAGATTGCTAGTAAAGCAGCTGGAATGGCGAACCCGGGCACAAGGAGATGAGAAATGAGGTTCGTTTTAGAAACCTTTCCCCATCACACGGTGTACCATCTTCTGGGTTTCTCATGCATGTTTTCGATGTAGGAAGATGCCCTTGAACCTGGAGATTTGGATCCCATGGGACGGGTACTACGCAGTATTACTTTAAAGGGTCTGCGTTTGCTCACCCAACCTCACCAAACCTCTCAGCCCCAAGAGTGTCCACCCTTATGTCTCATCCAGCTGTGGGTCTAGATATGGTCCATCTAGGTTGCATCACAGCCCTTGAATGCATTGTGTAAGAATTTCTCTCTCTTTCACTGTGTTTGTTTCATGGGTTTTTCAAAATAATTTATTTTTATAATGGGGTTTAGCTGCTTTTCACTGCTGTGTTTATGCCGCTTTACACCCACTTGACACACTAACAGAGAGATATCAATACATAGGTTTTAAGATTATTCCTAGTCAGATATATTCTCGTGCGGTGAATAGGGCGTGTTGAGTCCAGTTCTCTGAGCAAGGAGTAGGTCTTGTCTATTACATATTGGGTTTAGGGAACGGTATCTGAGCTAATTTGAAACCCTTGTTTTATGTATCACCCCACCTCACCTTTCCCGTTAAGCAGCCATAGTGTGTTTTCTGCATGTGTGACTCTGTTCTGTTTTGTAATTCAGTTCAAGTGTAACGGTTTTTACATTCCCTCTATAAGTGATACCTTATGAGAAGTGTCCTTTTCTGTGTGACTTATTTCACTTAGAATCGTCGTACCTAAATCCACTCATCATGCTGCTACTAGCCTTATGACATTGATTTCATGGCTGAGTGATATTCCATTGTACATAAGGACCACAACTTCTTTATCCATTTTTCTCTTTCCTGGGATATTTAAGGTGGAAGGAAGTGGAGGTCCTTGTCAACAGAGCAGCCCTAAACTTTGGGGTGCTTGTGTCTTGCTGATTTTTCATTTTCCCAATTTATACCCCCATGAGTGGAAGTGCCCTATGCTGTCTAAACTGTGTTTTTTAGATGTTTCAGGACTCACCGTACACTTCTCCAGAGTGGCTGTTGGCAATTTACATCCCGCCCATCAGTGTAGCAAGGCTCCCATTTCTCCATGGCCTGTCCTGCATTTCTGGTTTTGACACGTTTTTCAGCATGGCCCTTTTGACCGATGGGTAGCGAGTCTTCTTTGTAGCCCTGATTTGCCTTTCCAGGTTGCTTGGTTGGCCAAAAAGGGCGTATGCGTTTTTTCCTGAATATATTCAGGAAAAAACGCATACGCCCTTTTTGGCCAAGGGCATCATTGTCAACGTTTTGCCGCTTTTCATGTGCTTTAAAGGCGATTCGAATCTACCTCCTGAAATCTGTTTCCTGCAATTCTGCCTTGATTTCAAATCCTCTGCTTTGCCTTCCCTCAATATATTTGTGGACGAGAGTTATCATTTATAACTCTGTAGGTTTGTGAATTGCAGTGCCCTGAAGCTCCATTTTACAACTCGCTTTTTTGGGAGCTGGCCGCAAAAGCGCAGGATGGATTCACGCCCTGTTCTTGTTCCGGGGGGCAGGCTGAGCCTGTGGTTAATTCTTCTTCCTGATGGGAAAATAGAGTAACCTGTGCCTGTGTCCACACCAAGAGCTAGTCTCTCATTGGTTCCCCGTCTTCCCGTTCATCCTCAGGACAAATTGCAACCTGTACGGAACAGGAGGTTAAAGGTGCTGATGCTCCAAGTAGGGAGATTGCTAGTAAAGTGCCTGGAATGGGGAACCCGGGCACAAGGAGATGAGAAATGAGGTGCGTTTCAGAAACCTTTCCCCATCACACGGTGTACCATCTTCTGGGTTTCTCATGCATGTTTTCGATGTAGGAAGATGCCCTTGAACCTGGAGATTTGGGACCCATTGGACGGGTACCACGCAGTATTAATTTAAAGGGTCTGCGTTTGCTCACCCAACCTCACCAAACCTCTCAGCCCCAAGAGTGTCCACCCTTATGTCTCATCCAGCTGTGGGTCTAGATATGGTCAATCCAGGTTGCATCACAGCCCCTGAACGCATTGTGTAAGAATTTCTCTCTCTTTCACTGTCTTTGTTTCATGGGTTTGTAAAAGTAATTTATTTTTATAATGGGGTTTAGCTGCTTTTCACTGCTGTGTTTATGCCGCTTTACACCCACTTGACACACTAATAGAGAGTTATCAATACATAGGTTTTAAGATTATTACTAGTCAGATATATTCTTGTGCGTTGAATAGGGCGTGTTGAGTCCAGTTCTCTGAGCAAGGAGTAGGTCTTGTCTATTACATATTGGGTTTATGGAACGGTATCTGAGCTAATTTGAAACCCTTGTTTTATGTATCACCCCACCTCACCTTTCCCGTTAAGCAGCCATAGTGTGTTTACTGCATGTGTGACTCTGTTCTGTTTTGTAATTCAGTTCAAGTGTAACGGTTTTTACATTCCCTCTATAAGTGATACCTTATGAGAAGTGTCCTTTTCTGTGTGACTTATTTCACTTAGAATCGTCGTACCTAAATCCACTCATCATGCTGCTACTAGCCTTATGACATTGATTTCATGGCTGAGTGATATTCCATTGTACATAAGGACCACAACTTCTTTATCCATTTTTCTCTTTCCTGGGATATTTAAGGTGGAATGAAGTGGAGGTCCTTGTCAACAGAGCAGCCCTAAACTTTGGGGTGCTTGTGTCTTGCTGATTTTTCATTTTCCCAATTTATACCCCCATGAGTGGAAGTGCCCTATGCTCTCTAAGCTGTGTTTTTTAGATGTTTCAGGACTCACGGTACACTCCTCCAGAGTGGCTGTTGGCAATTTACATCCCGCCCATCAGTGTAGCAAGGCTCCCATTTCTCCATGGCCTGTTATGCATTTCTGGTTTTGACACGTTTTTCAGCATGGCCCTTTTGACCGATGGGAAGCGAGACTTCTTTGTAGCGCTGATTTGCTTTTCCAGGTTGCTTGGTTGGCCAAAAAGGGCGTATGCGTTTTTTCCTGAATATATTCAGGAAAAAACGCATACGCCCTTTTTGGCCAAGGGCATCATTGTCAACGTTTTGCCGCTTTTCATGTGCTTTAAAGGCGATTCGACTCTACCTCCTGAAATCTGTTTCCTGCAATTCTGCCTTGATTTCAAATCCTCTTCTTTGCCTTCCCTCAATATATTTGTGGACGAGAGTTATCATTTATAACTCTGCAGGTTTGTGAATTGCAGTGCCCTGAACCTCCATTTTACAACTCGCTGTTTTGGGAGCTGGCCGTAAAAGCGCATGATGGATTCCCGCCCTGTTCTTGTTCCGGGGGGCAGGCTGAGCCTGTGGTTAATTCTTATTCCTGATGGGAAAATAGAGTGACCTGTGCATGTGTCCACACCAAGAGCTAGTCTCTCATTGGTTCCCCGTCTTCCCGTTCATCCTCAGGACAAATTGCAACCTGTACGGAACAGGAGGTTAAAGGTGCTGATGCTCCAAGTAGGGAGATTGCTAGTAAAGCAGCTGGAATGGCGAACCCGGGCACAAGGAGATGAGAAATGAGGTTCGTTTTAGAAACCTTTCCCCATCACACGGTGTACCATCTTCTGGGTTTCTCATGCATGTTTTCGATGTAGGAAGATGCCCTTGAACCTGGAGATTTGGATCCCATGGGACGGGTACTACGCAGTATTACTTTAAAGGGTCTGCGTTTGCTCACCCAACCTCACCAAACCTCTCAGCCCCAAGAGTGTCCACCCTTATGTCTCATCCAGCTGTGGGTCTAGATATGGTCCATCTAGGTTGCATCACAGCCCTTGAATGCATTGTGTAAGAATTTCTCTCTCTTTCACTGTGTTTGTTTCATGGGTTTTTCAAAATAATTTATTTTTATAATGGGGTTTAGCTGCTTTTCACTGCTGTGTTTATGCCGCTTTACACCCACTTGACACACTAACAGAGAGATATCAATACATAGGTTTTAAGATTATTCCTAGTCAGATATATTCTCGTGCGGTGAATAGGGCGTGTTGAGTCCAGTTCTCTGAGCAAGGAGTAGGTCTTGTCTATTACATATTGGGTTTAGGGAACGGTATCTGAGCTAATTTGAAACCCTTGTTTTATGTATCACCCCACCTCACCTTTCCCGTTAAGCAGCCATAGTGTGTTTTCTGCATGTGTGACTCTGTTCTGTTTTGTAATTCAGTTCAAGTGTAACGGTTTTTACATTCCCTCTATAAGTGATACCTTATGAGAAGTGTCCTTTTCTGTGTGACTTATTTCACTTAGAATCGTCGTACCTAAATCCACTCATCATGCTGCTACTAGCCTTATGACATTGATTTCATGGCTGAGTGATATTCCATTGTACATAAGGACCACAACTTCTTTATCCATTTTTCTCTTTCCTGGGATATTTAAGGTGGAAGGAAGTGGAGGTCCTTGTCAACAGAGCAGCCCTAAACTTTGGGGTGCTTGTGTCTTGCTGATTTTTCATTTTCCCAATTTATACCCCCATGAGTGGAAGTGCCCTATGCTGTCTAAACTGTGTTTTTTAGATGTTTCAGGACTCACCGTACACTTCTCCAGAGTGGCTGTTGGCAATTTACATCCCGCCCATCAGTGTAGCAAGGCTCCCATTTCTCCATGGCCTGTCCTGCATTTCTGGTTTTGACACGTTTTTCAGCATGGCCCTTTTGACCGATGGGTAGCGAGTCTTCTTTGTAGCCCTGATTTGCCTTTCCAGGTTGCTTGGTTGGCCAAAAAGGGCGTATGCGTTTTTTCCTGAATATATTCAGGAAAAAACGCATACGCCCTTTTTGGCCAAGTGCATCATTGTCAACGTTTTGCCGCTTTTCATGTGCTTTAAAGGCGATTCGAATCTACCTCCTGAAATCTGTTTCCTGCAATTCTGCCTTGATTTCAAATCCTCTGCTTTGCCTTCCCTCAATATATTTGTGGACGAGAGTTATCATTTATAACTCTGTAGGTTTGTGAATTGCAGTGCCCTGAAGCTCCATTTTACAACTCGCTTTTTTGGGAGCTGGCCGCAAAAGCGCAGGATGGATTCACGCCCTGTTCTTGTTCCGGGGGGCAGGCTGAGCCTGTGGTAAATTCTTCTTCCTGATGGGAAAATAGAGTAACCTGTGCCTGTGTCCACACCAAGAGCTAGTCTCTCATTGGTTCCCCGTCTTCCCGTTCATCCTCAGGACAAATTGCAACCTGTACGGAACAGGAGGTTAAAGGTGCTGATGCTCCAAGTAGGGAGATTGCTAGTAAAGTGCCTGGAATGGGGAACCCGGGCACAAGGAGATGAGAAATGAGGTGCGTTTCAGAAACCTTTCCCCATCACACGGTGTACCATCTTCTGGGTTTCTCATGCATGTTTTCGATGTAGGAAGATGCCCTTGAACCTGGAGATTTGGGACCCATTGGACGGGTACCACGCAGTATTAATTTAAAGGGTCTGCGTTTGCTCACCCAACCTCACCAAACCTCTCAGCCCCAAGAGTGTCCACCCTTATGTCTCATCCAGCTGTGGGTCTAGATATGGTCAATCCAGGTTGCATCACAGCCCCTGAACGCATTGTGTAAGAATTTCTCTCTCTTTCACTGTCTTTGTTTCATGGGTTTGTAAAAGTAATTTATTTTTATAATGGGGTTTAGCTGCTTTTCACTGCTGTGTTTATGCCGCTTTACACCCACTTGACACACTAATAGAGAGTTATCAATACATAGGTTTTAAGATTATTACTAGTCAGATATATTCTTGTGCGTTGAATAGGGCGTGTTGAGTCCAGTTCTCTGAGCAAGGAGTAGGTCTTGTCTATTACATATTGGGTTTATGGAACGGTATCTGAGCTAATTTGAAACCCTTGTTTTATGTATCACCCCACCTCACCTTTCCCGTTAAGCAGCCATAGTGTGTTTACTGCATGTGTGACTCTGTTCTGTTTTGTAATTCAGTTCAAGTGTAACGGTTTTTACATTCCCTCTATAAGTGATACCTTATGAGAAGTGTCCTTTTCTGTGTGACTTATTTCACTTAGAATCGTCGTACCTAAATCCACTCATCATGCTGCTACTAGCCTTATGACATTGATTTCATGGCTGAGTGATATTCCATTGTACATAAGGACCACAACTTCTTTATCCATTTTTCTCTTTCCTGGGATATTTAAGGTGGAATGAAGTGGAGGTCCTTGTCAACAGAGCAGCCCTAAACTTTGGGGTGCTTGTGTCTTGCTGATTTTTCATTTTCCCAATTTATACCCCCATGAGTGGAAGTGCCCTATGCTCTCTAAGCTGTGTTTTTTAGATGTTTCAGGACTCACCGTACACTCCTCCAGAGTGGCTGTTGGCAATTTACATCCCGCCCATCAGTGTAGCAAGGCTCCCATTTCTCCATGGCCTGTCCTGCATTTCTGGTTTTGACACGTTTTTCAGCATGGCCCTTTTGACCGATGGGTAGCGAGTCTTCTTTGTAGCGCTGATTTGCCTTTCTAGATTGCTTGGTTGGCCAAAAAGTGCGTATGCGTTTTTTCCTGAATATATTCAGGAAAAAACGCATATGCCCTTTTTGGCCAAGGGCATCATTGTCAACGTTTTGCCGCTTTTCATGTGCTTTAAAGGCGATTCGAATCTACCTCCTGAAATCTGTTTCCTGCAATTCTGCCTTGATTTCAAATCCTCTTCTTTGCCTTCCCTCAATATATTTGTGGACGAGAGTTATCATTTATAACTCTGTAGGTTTGTGAATTGCAGTGCCCTTAACCTCCATTTTACAACTCGCTTTTTTGGGATCTGGCCGCAAAAGCGCATGATGGATTCACGCCCTGTTCTTGTTCCGGGGGGCAGGCTGAGCCTGTGGTTAATTCTTATTCCTGATGGGAAAATAGAGTGACCTGTGCCTGTGTCCACACCAAGAGCTAGTCTCTCATTGGTTCCCCATCTTCCCGTTCATCCTCAGGACAAATTGCAACCTGTACGGAACAGGAGGTTAAAGGTGCTGATGCTCCAAGTAGGGAGATTGCTAGTAAAGTGGCTGGAATGGGGAACCCGGGCACAAGGGGATGAGAAATGAGGTTCGTTTTAGAAACCTTTCCCCATCACATGGTGTACCATCTTCTGGGTTTCTCATGCATGTTTTCGATGCAGGAAGATGCCCTTGAACCTGGAGATTTGGGACCCATTGGACGGGTACCACGCAGTATTAATTTAAAGGGTCTGCGTTTGCTCACCCAACCTCACCAAACCTCTCAGCCCCAAGAGTGTCCACCCTTATGTCTCATCCAGCTGTGGGTCTAGATATGGTCAATCCAGGTTGCATCACAGCCCCTGAACGCATTGTGTAAGAATTTCGCTCTCTTTCACTGTCTTTGTTTCATGGGTTTTTCAAAGTAATTTATTTTTATAATGGGGTTTAGCTGCTTTTCACTGCTGTGTTTATGCCACTTTACACCCACTTGACACACTAATAGAGAGATATCAATACATAGGTTTTAAGATTATTACTAGTCATATATATTCTTGTGCGGTGAATAGGGAGTGTTGAGTCCAGTTCTCTGAGCAAGGAGTAGGTCTTGTCTATTACATATTGGGTTTATGGAACGGTATCTTAGCTAATTTGAAACCCTTGTTTTATGTATCACCCCACCTCACCTTTCCCGTTAAGCAGCCATAGTTTGTTTTCTGCATGTGTGACTCTGTTCTGTTTTGTAATTCAGTTCAAGTGTAACGGTTTTTACATTCCCTGTATAAGTGATACCTTATGAGAAGTGTCCTTTTCTGTGTGACTTATTTCACTTAGAATCGTTGTACCTAAATCCACTCATCATGCTGCTACTAGCCTTATGACATTGATTTCCTGGCTGAGTGATATTCCATTGTACATAAAGACCAAAACTTCTTTATCCATTTTTCTCTTTCCTGGGATATTTAAGGTGGAATGAAGTGGAGGTCCTGGTCAACAGAGCAGCCCTAAACTTTGGGGTGCTTGTGTCTTGCTGATTTTTCATTTTCCCAATTTATACCCCCATGAGTGGAAGTGCCCTATGCTCTCTAAGCTGTGTTTTTTAGATGTTTCAGGACTCACTGTACACTTCTCCAGAGTGGCTGTTGGCAATTTACATCCCGCCCATCAGTGTAGCAAGGCTCTCATTTCTCCATGGCCTGTCCTGCATTTCTGGTTTTGACACGTTTTTCAGCATGGCCCTTTTGACCGATGGGTAGCGAGTCTTCTTTGTAGCCCTGATTTGCCTTTCCAGGTTGCTTGGTTGGCCAAAAAGGGCGTATGCGTTTTTTCCTGAATATATTCAGGAAAAAACGCATACGCCCTTTTTGGCCAAGGGCATCATTGTCAACGTTTTGCCGCTTTTCATGTGCTTTAAAGGCGATTCGAATCTACCTCCTGAAATCTGTTTCCTGCAATTCTGCCTTGATTTCAAATCCTCTGCTTTGCCTTCCCTCAATATATTTGTGGACGAGAGTTATCATTTATAACTCTGTAGGTTTGTGAATTGCAGTGCCCTGAAGCTCCATTTTACAACTCGCTTTTTTGGGAGCTGGCCGCAAAAGCGCAGGATGGATTCACGCCCTGTTCTTGTTCCGGGGGGCAGGCTGAGCCTGTGGTTAATTCTTCTTCCTGATGGGAAAATAGAGTAACCTGTGCCTGTGTCCACACCAAGAGCTAGTCTCTCATTGGTTCCCCGTCTTCCCGTTCATCCTCAGGACAAATTGCAACCTGTACGGAACAGGAGGTTAAAGGTGCTGATGCTCCAAGTAGGGAGATTGCTAGTAAAGTGCCTGGAATGGGGAACCCGGGCACAAGGAGATGAGAAATGAGGTGCGTTTCAGAAACCTTTCCCCATCACACGGTGTACCATCTTCTGGGTTTCTCATGCATGTTTTCGATGTAGGAAGATGCCCTTGAACCTGGAGATTTGGGACCCATTGGACGGGTACCACGCAGTATTAATTTAAAGGGTCTGCGTTTGCTCACCCAACCTCACCAAACCTCTCAGCCCCAAGAGTGTCCACCCTTATGTCTCATCCAGCTGTGGGTCTAGATATGGTCAATCCAGGTTGCATCACAGCCCCTGAACGCATTGTGTAAGAATTTCTCTCTCTTTCACTGTCTTTGTTTCATGGGTTTGTAAAAGTAATTTATTTTTATAATGGGGTTTAGCTGCTTTTCACTGCTGTGTTTATGCCGCTTTACACCCACTTGACACACTAATAGAGAGTTATCAATACATAGGTTTTAAGATTATTACTAGTCAGATATATTCTTGTGCGTTGAATAGGGCGTGTTGAGTCCAGTTCTCTGAGCAAGGAGTAGGTCTTGTCTATTACATATTGGGTTTATGGAACGGTATCTGAGCTAATTTGAAACCCTTGTTTTATGTATCACCCCACCTCACCTTTCCCGTTAAGCAGCCATAGTGTGTTTACTGCATGTGTGACTCTGTTCTGTTTTGTAATTCAGTTCAAGTGTAACGGTTTTTACATTCCCTCTATAAGTGATACCTTATGAGAAGTGTCCTTTTCTGTGTGACTTATTTCACTTAGAATCGTCGTACCTAAATCCACTCATCATGCTGCTACTAGCCTTATGACATTGATTTCATGGCTGAGTGATATTCCATTGTACATAAGGACCACAACTTCTTTATCCATTTTTCTCTTTCCTGGGATATTTAAGGTGGAATGAAGTGGAGGTCCTTGTCAACAGAGCAGCCCTAAACTTTGGGGTGCTTGTGTCTTGCTGATTTTTCATTTTCCCAATTTATACCCCCATGAGTGGAAGTGCCCTATGCTCTCTAAGCTGTGTTTTTTAGATGTTTCAGGACTCACCGTACACTCCTCCAGAGTGGCTGTTGGCAATTTACATCCCGCCCATCAGTGTAGCAAGGCTCCCATTTCTCCATGGCCTGTCCTGCATTTCTGGTTTTGACACGTTTTTCAGCATGGCCCTTTTGACCGATGGGTAGCGAGTCTTCTTTGTAGCGCTGATTTGCCTTTCTAGATTGCTTGGTTGGCCAAAAAGTGCGTATGCGTTTTTTCCTGAATATATTCAGGAAAAAACGCATATGCCCTTTTTGGCCAAGGGCATCATTGTCAACGTTTTGCCGCTTTTCATGTGCTTTAAAGGCGATTCGAATCTACCTCCTGAAATCTGTTTCCTGCAATTCTGCCTTGATTTCAAATCCTCTTCTTTGCCTTCCCTCAATATATTTGTGGACGAGAGTTATCATTTATAACTCTGTAGGTTTGTGAATTGCAGTGCCCTTAACCTCCATTTTACAACTCGCTTTTTTGGGATCTGGCCGCAAAAGCGCATGATGGATTCACGCCCTGTTCTTGTTCCGGGGGGCAGGCTGAGCCTGTGGTTAATTCTTATTCCTGATGGGAAAATAGAGTGACCTGTGCCTGTGTCCACACCAAGAGCTAGTCTCTCATTGGTTCCCCATCTTCCCGTTCATCCTCAGGACAAATTGCAACCTGTACGGAACAGGAGGTTAAAGGTGCTGATGCTCCAAGTAGGGAGATTGCTAGTAAAGTGGCTGGAATGGGGAACCCGGGCACAAGGGGATGAGAAATGAGGTTCGTTTTAGAAACCTTTCCCCATCACATGGTGTACCATCTTCTGGGTTTCTCATGCATGTTTTCGATGCAGGAAGATGCCCTTGAACCTGGAGATTTGGGACCCATTGGACGGGTACCACGCAGTATTAATTTAAAGGGTCTGCGTTTGCTCACCCAACCTCACCAAACCTCTCAGCCCCAAGAGTGTCCACCCTTATGTCTCATCCAGCTGTGGGTCTAGATATGGTCAATCCAGGTTGCATCACAGCCCCTGAACGCATTGTGTAAGAATTTCGCTCTCTTTCACTGTCTTTGTTTCATGGGTTTTTCAAAGTAATTTATTTTTATAATGGGGTTTAGCTGCTTTTCACTGCTGTGTTTATGCCACTTTACACCCACTTGACACACTAATAGAGAGATATCAATACATAGGTTTTAAGATTATTACTAGTCATATATATTCTTGTGCGGTGAATAGGGAGTGTTGAGTCCAGTTCTCTGAGCAAGGAGTAGGTCTTGTCTATTACATATTGGGTTTATGGAACGGTATCTTAGCTAATTTGAAACCCTTGTTTTATGTATCACCCCACCTCACCTTTCCCGTTAAGCAGCCATAGTTTGTTTTCTGCATGTGTGACTCTGTTCTGTTTTGTAATTCAGTTCAAGTGTAACGGTTTTTACATTCCCTGTATAAGTGATACCTTATGAGAAGTGTCCTTTTCTGTGTGACTTATTTCACTTAGAATCGTTGTACCTAAATCCACTCATCATGCTGCTACTAGCCTTATGACATTGATTTCCTGGCTGAGTGATATTCCATTGTACATAAAGACCAAAACTTCTTTATCCATTTTTCTCTTTCCTGGGATATTTAAGGTGGAATGAAGTGGAGGTCCTGGTCAACAGAGCAGCCCTAAACTTTGGGGTGCTTGTGTCTTGCTGATTTTTCATTTTCCCAATTTATACCCCCATGAGTGGAAGTGCCCTATGCTCTCTAAGCTGTGTTTTTTAGATGTTTCAGGACTCACTGTACACTTCTCCAGAGTGGCTGTTGGCAATTTACATCCCGCCCATCAGTGTAGCAAGGCTCTCATTTCTCCATGGCCTGTCCTGCATTTCTGGTTTTGACACGTTTTTCAGCATGGCCCTTTTGACCGATGGGTAGCGAGTCTTCTTTGTAGCCCTGATTTGCCTTTCCAGGTTGCTTGGTTGGCCAAAAAGGGCGTATGCGTTTTTTCCTGAATATATTCAGGAAAAAACGCATACGCCCTTTTTGGCCAAGGGCATCATTGTCAACGTTTTGCCGCTTTTCATGTGCTTTAAAGGCGATTCGACTCTACCTCCTGAAATCTGTTTCCTGCAATTCTGCCTTGATTTCAAATCCTCTTCTTTGCCTTCCCTCAATATATTTGTGGACGAGAGTTATCATTTATAACTCTGCAGGTTTGTGAATTGCAGTGCCCTGAACTTCCATTTTACAACTCGCTTTTTTGTGAGCTGGCCGCAAAAGTGCATGATGGTTTCACGCCCTGTTCTTGTTCCGGGGGGCAGGCTGAGCCTGTGGTTAATTCTTCTTCCTGATGGGAAAATAGAGTGACCTGTGCCTGTGTCCACACCAAGAGCTAGTCTCTCATTGGTTCCCCGTCTTCCCGTTCATCCTCAGGACAAATTGCAACCTGTACGGAACAGGAGGTTAAAGGTGCTGATGCTCCAAGTAGGGAGATTGCTAGTAAAGCGGCTGGAATGGTGAACGCAGGCACAAGGAGATGAGAAATGAGGTGCGTTTTAGAAACCTTTCCCCATAACATGGTGTACCATCTTTTTGTTTTCTCCTGCATGTTTTCGATGTAGGAAGATGCCCTTGAACCTGGAGATTTGCGACCCATGTGATGGGTACCACGCAGTATTACTTTAAAGGGTCTTCGTTTGCTCACCCAACCTCACCAAACCTCTCAGCCCCAAGAGTGTCCACCCTTATGTCTCATCCAGCTGTGGGTCTAGATATGGTCAATCCAGGTTGCATCACAGCCCCTGAACGCATTGTGTAAGAATTTCTCTCTCTTTCACTGTCTTTGTTTCATGGGTTTTTCGAAGTAATTTATTTTTATAATGGGGTTTAGCTGCTTTTCACTGCTGTGTTTATGCCGCTTTACACCCACTTGACACACTAACAGAGAGATATCAATACATAGGTTTTAAGCTTATTACTAGTCAGATAGATTCTTGTGCGGTTAATAGGGCGTGTTGAGTCCAGTTCTCTGAGCAAGGAGTAGGTCTTGTCTATTACATATTGGGTTTATGGAACGGTATCTGAGCTAATTTGAAACCCTTGTTTTATGTATCACCCCACCTCACCTTTCCCGTTAAGCAGACATAGTGTGTTTTCTGCATGTGTGACTCTGTTCTGTTTTGTAATTCAGTTCAAGTGTAACGGTTTTTACATTCCCTCTATAAGTGATACCTTATGAGAAGTGTCCTTTTCTGTGTGACTTATTTCACTTAGAATCGTCGTACCTAAATCCACTCATCATGCTGCTACTAGCCTTATGACATTGATTTCATGGCTGAGTGATATTCCATTGTACATAAGGACCACAACTTCTTTATCCATTTTTCTCTTTCCTGGGATATTTAAGGTGGAAGGAAGTGGAGGTCCTTGTCAACAGAGCAGCCCTAAACTTTGGGGTGCTTGTGTCTTGCTGAGTTTTCATTTTCCCAATTTATACCCCCATGAGTGGAAGTGCCCTATGCTCTCTAAGCTGTGTTTTTTAGGTGTTTCAGGACACACCGTACACTTCTTCAGAGTGGCTGTTGGCAATTTACATCCCGCCCATCAGTGTAGCAAGGCTCCCATTTCTCCATGGCCTGTCCTGCATTTCTGGTTTTGACACGTTTTTCAGCATGGCCCTTTTGACCGATGGGTAGCGAGTCTTCTTTGTAGCCCTGATTTGCCTTTCCAGGTTGCTTGGTTGGCCAAAAAGGGCGTATGCGTTTTTTCCTGAATATATTCAGGAAAAAACGCATACGCCCTTTTTGGCCAAGGGCATCATTGTCAACGTTTTGCCGCTTTTCATGTGCTTTAAAGGCGATTCGAATCTACCTCCTGAAATCTGTTTCCTGCAATTCTGCCTTGATTTCAAATCCTCTGCTTTGCCTTCCCTCAATATATTTGTGGACGAGAGTTATCATTTATAACTCTGTAGGTTTGTGAATTGCAGTGCCCTGAAGCTCCATTTTACAACTCGCTTTTTTGGGAGCTGGCCGCAAAAGCGCAGGATGGATTCACGCCCTGTTCTTGTTCCGGGGGGCAGGCTGAGCCTGTGGTTAATTCTTCTTCCTGATGGGAAAATAGAGTAACCTGTGCCTGTGTCCACACCAAGAGCTAGTCTCTCATTGGTTCCCCGTCTTCCCGTTCATCCTCAGGACAAATTGCAACCTGTACGGAACAGGAGGTTAAAGGTGCTGATGCTCCAAGTAGGGAGATTGCTAGTAAAGTGCCTGGAATGGGGAACCCGGGCACAAGGAGATGAGAAATGAGGTGCGTTTCAGAAACCTTTCCCCATCACACGGTGTACCATCTTCTGGGTTTCTCATGCATGTTTTCGATGTAGGAAGATGCCCTTGAACCTGGAGATTTGGGACCCATTGGACGGGTACCACGCAGTATTAATTTAAAGGGTCTGCGTTTGCTCACCCAACCTCACCAAACCTCTCAGCCCCAAGAGTGTCCACCCTTATGTCTCATCCAGCTGTGGGTCTAGATATGGTCAATCCAGGTTGCATCACAGCCCCTGAACGCATTGTGTAAGAATTTCTCTCTCTTTCACTGTCTTTGTTTCATGGGTTTGTAAAAGTAATTTATTTTTATAATGGGGTTTAGCTGCTTTTCACTGCTGTGTTTATGCCGCTTTACACCCACTTGACACACTAATAGAGAGTTATCAATACATAGGTTTTAAGATTATTACTAGTCAGATATATTCTTGTGCGTTGAATAGGGCGTGTTGAGTCCAGTTCTCTGAGCAAGGAGTAGGTCTTGTCTATTACATATTGGGTTTATGGAACGGTATCTGAGCTAATTTGAAACCCTTGTTTTATGTATCACCCCACCTCACCTTTCCCGTTAAGCAGCCATAGTGTGTTTACTGCATGTGTGACTCTGTTCTGTTTTGTAATTCAGTTCAAGTGTAACGGTTTTTACATTCCCTCTATAAGTGATACCTTATGAGAAGTGTCCTTTTCTGTGTGACTTATTTCACTTAGAATCGTCGTACCTAAATCCACTCATCATGCTGCTACTAGCCTTATGACATTGATTTCATGGCTGAGTGATATTCCATTGTACATAAGGACCACAACTTCTTTATCCATTTTTCTCTTTCCTGGGATATTTAAGGTGGAATGAAGTGGAGGTCCTTGTCAACAGAGCAGCCCTAAACTTTGGGGTGCTTGTGTCTTGCTGATTTTTCATTTTCCCAATTTATACCCCCATGAGTGGAAGTGCCCTATGCTCTCTAAGCTGTGTTTTTTAGATGTTTCAGGACTCACCGTACACTCCTCCAGAGTGGCTGTTGGCAATTTACATCCCGCCCATCAGTGTAGCAAGGCTCCCATTTCTCCATGGCCTGTCCTGCATTTCTGGTTTTGACACGTTTTTCAGCATGGCCCTTTTGACCGATGGGTAGCGAGTCTTCTTTGTAGCGCTGATTTGCCTTTCTAGATTGCTTGGTTGGCCAAAAAGTGCGTATGCGTTTTTTCCTGAATATATTCAGGAAAAAACGCATATGCCCTTTTTGGCCAAGGGCATCATTGTCAACGTTTTGCCGCTTTTCATGTGCTTTAAAGGCGATTCGAATCTACCTCCTGAAATCTGTTTCCTGCAATTCTGCCTTGATTTCAAATCCTCTTCTTTGCCTTCCCTCAATATATTTGTGGACGAGAGTTATCATTTATAACTCTGTAGGTTTGTGAATTGCAGTGCCCTGAACCTCCATTTTACAACTCGCTTTTTTGGGATCTGGCCGCAAAAGCGCATGATGGATTCACGCCCTGTTCTTGTTCCGGGGGGCAGGCTGAGCCTGTGGTTAATTCTTATTCCTGATGGGAAAATAGAGTGACCTGTGCCTGTGTCCACACCAAGAGCTAGTCTCTCATTGGTTCCCCATCTTCCCGTTCATCCTCAGGACAAATTGCAACCTGTACGGAACAGGAGGTTAAAGGTGCTGATGCTCCAAGTAGGGAGATTGCTAGTAAAGTGGCTGGAATGGGGAACCCGGGCACAAGGGGATGAGAAATGAGGTTCGTTTTAGAAACCTTTCCCCATCACATGGTGTACCATCTTCTGGGTTTCTCATGCATGTTTTCGATGCAGGAAGATGCCCTTGAACCTGGAGATTTGGGACCCATTGGACGGGTACCACGCAGTATTAATTTAAAGGGTCTGCGTTTGCTCACCCAACCTCACCAAACCTCTCAGCCCCAAGAGTGTCCACCCTTATGTCTCATCCAGCTGTGGGTCTAGATATGGTCAATCCAGGTTGCATCACAGCCCCTGAACGCATTGTGTAAGAATTTCGCTCTCTTTCACTGTCTTTGTTTCATGGGTTTTTCAAAGTAATTTATTTTTATAATGGGGTTTAGCTGCTTTTCACTGCTGTGTTTATGCCACTTTACACCCACTTGACACACTAATAGAGAGATATCAATACATAGGTTTTAAGATTATTACTAGTCATATATATTCTTGTGCGGTGAATAGGGAGTGTTGAGTCCAGTTCTCTGAGCAAGGAGTAGGTCTTGTCTATTACATATTGGGTTTATGGAACGGTATCTTAGCTAATTTGAAACCCTTGTTTTATGTATCACCCCACCTCACCTTTCCCGTTAAGCAGCCATAGTTTGTTTTCTGCATGTGTGACTCTGTTCTGTTTTGTAATTCAGTTCAAGTGTAACGGTTTTTACATTCCCTGTATAAGTGATACCTTATGAGAAGTGTCCTTTTCTGTGTGACTTATTTCACTTAGAATCGTTGTACCTAAATCCACTCATCATGCTGCTACTAGCCTTATGACATTGATTTCCTGGCTGAGTGATATTCCATTGTACATAAAGACCAAAACTTCTTTATCCATTTTTCTCTTTCCTGGGATATTTAAGGTGGAATGAAGTGGAGGTCCTGGTCAACAGAGCAGCCCTAAACTTTGGGGTGCTTGTGTCTTGCTGATTTTTCATTTTCCCAATTTATACCCCCATGAGTGGAAGTGCCCTATGCTCTCTAAGCTGTGTTTTTTAGATGTTTCAGGACTCACTGTACACTTCTCCAGAGTGGCTGTTGGCAATTTACATCCCGCCCATCAGTGTAGCAAGGCTCTCATTTCTCCATGGCCTGTCCTGCATTTCTGGTTTTGACACGTTTTTCAGCATGGCCCTTTTGACCGATGGGTAGCGAGTCTTCTTTGTAGCCCTGATTTGCCTTTCCAGGTTGCTTGGTTGGCCAAAAAGGGCGTATGCGTTTTTTCCTGAATATATTCAGGAAAAAACGCATACGCCCTTTTTGGCCAAGGGCATCATTGTCAACGTTTTGCCGCTTTTCATGTGCTTTAAAGGCGATTCGACTCTACCTCCTGAAATCTGTTTCCTGCAATTCTGCCTTGATTTCAAATCCTCTTCTTTGCCTTCCCTCAATATATTTGTGGACGAGAGTTATCATTTATAACTCTGCAGGTTTGTGAATTGCAGTGCCCTGAACTTCCATTTTACAACTCGCTTTTTTGTGAGCTGGCCGCAAAAGTGCATGATGGTTTCACGCCCTGTTCTTGTTCCGGGGGGCAGGCTGAGCCTGTGGTTAATTCTTCTTCCTGATGGGAAAATAGAGTGACCTGTGCCTGTGTCCACACCAAGAGCTAGTCTCTCATTGGTTCCCCGTCTTCCCGTTCATCCTCAGGACAAATTGCAACCTGTACGGAACAGGAGGTTAAAGGTGCTGATGCTCCAAGTAGGGAGATTGCTAGTAAAGCGGCTGGAATGGTGAACGCAGGCACAAGGAGATGAGAAATGAGGTGCGTTTTAGAAACCTTTCCCCATAACATGGTGTACCATCTTTTTGTTTTCTCCTGCATGTTTTCGATGTAGGAAGATGCCCTTGAACCTGGAGATTTGCGACCCATGTGATGGGTACCACGCAGTATTACTTTAAAGGGTCTGCGTTTGCTCACCCAACCTCACCAAACCTCTCAGCCCCAAGAGTGTCCACCCTTATGTCTCATCCAGCTGTGGGTCTAGATATGGTCAATCAAGGTTGCATCACAGCCCCTGAACGCATTGTGTAAGAATTTCTCTCTCTTTCACTGTCTTTGTTTCATGGGTTTTTCGAAGTAATTTATTTTTATAATGGGGTTTAGCTGCTTTTCACTGCTGTGTTTATGCCGCTTTACACCCACTTGACACACTAACAGAGAGATATCAATACATAGGTTTTAAGCTTATTACTAGTCAGATAGATTCTTGTGCGGTTAATAGGGCGTGTTGAGTCCAGTTCTCTGAGCAAGGAGTAGGTCTTGTCTATTACATATTGGGTTTATGGAACGGTATCTGAGCTAATTTGAAACCCTTGTTTTATGTATCACCCCACCTCACCTTTCCCGTTAAGCAGACATAGTGTGTTTTCTGCATGTGTGACTCTGTTCTGTTTTGTAATTCAGTTCAAGTGTAACGGTTTTTACATTCCCTCTATAAGTGATACCTTATGAGAAGTGTCCTTTTCTGTGTGACTTATTTCACTTAGAATCGTCGTACCTAAATCCACTCATCATGCTGCTACTAGCCTTATGACATTGATTTCATGGCTGAGTGATATTCCATTGTACATAAGGACCACAACTTCTTTATCCATTTTTCTCTTTCCTGGGATATTTAAGGTGGAAGGAAGTGGAGGTCCTTGTCAACAGAGCAGCCCTAAACTTTGGGGTGCTTGTGTCTTGCTGAGTTTTCATTTTCCCAATTTATACCCCCATGAGTGGAAGTGCCCTATGCTCTCTAAGCTGTGTTTTTTAGGTGTTTCAGGACACACCGTACACTTCTTCAGAGTGGCTGTTGGCAATTTACATCCCGCCCATCAGTGTAGCAAGGCTCCCATTTCTCCATGGCCTGTCCTGCATTTCTGGTTTTGACACGTTTTTCAGCATGGCCCTTTTGACCGATGGGTAGCGAGTCTTCTTTGTAGCCCTGATTTGCCTTTCCAGGTTGCTTGGTTGGCCAAAAAGGGCGTATGCGTTTTTTCCTGAATATATTCAGGAAAAAACGCATACGCCCTTTTTGGCCAAGGGCATCATTGTCAACCTTTTGCCGCTTTTCATGTGCTTTAAAGGCGATTCGAATCTACCTCCTGAAATCTGTTTCCTGCAATTCTGCCTTGATTTCAAATCCTCTTCTTTGCCTTCCCTCAATATATTTGTGGACGAGAGTTATCATTTATAACTCTGGAGGTTTGTGAATTGCAGTGCCCTGAAGCTCCATTTTACAACTCGCTTTTTTGGGAGCTGGCCGCAAAAGCGCAGGATGGCTTCAGGCCCTGTTCTTGTTCCGGGGGGCAGGCTGAGCCTGTGGTTAATTCTTCTTCCTGATGGGAAAATAGAGTGACCTCTGCCTGTGTCCACACCAAGAGCTAGTCTCTCATTGGTTCCCCCTCTTTCCGTTCATCCTCAGGACAAATTGCAAGCTGTACGGACCAGGAGGTTAAAGGTGCTGATTCTCCATGGAGGGAGATTGCTACTAAAGAGGCTGGTATGACGAACCCGAGCACAAGGAGATGAGAAATGAGGTGCGTTTTAGAAACCTTTCCCGATCACACGGTGTACCACCTTCTGGGTTTCTCATGCATGTTTTCGATGTAGGAAGATGCCCTTGAACCTGGAGATTTGTAAACCATGAGTTGGGTAACAGGCAATATTACTTTAAAGGCTCTGCGTTTGCTCCCCCAACCTCACCAAGCCTCTCAGCCCCGAGAGTGTCCACCCTTATGTCTCATCCAGCTGTGGGTCTAGATATGGTCAATCCAGGTGGCATCATAGCCCCTGAACGAATTTTGTAAGAATTTCTCTCTCTTTCACTGTCTTTGTTTCACGGGTTTTTAAAAGTAATTTATTTTTATAATGGGGTTTAGCTGCTTTTCACGGCTGTGTTTATGCCGCTTTACACCCACTTGACTCACTTCCAGAGAGATATCAATACATAGGTTTTACAATTCTGACTAGTCAGATATGTTCTCTTGCGGTGAATAGGGGTTGTTGAGTCCAGTTCACTGAGCAAGGAGTAGGTCTTGTCTATTACATATTGGATTTATGGAACGTTATCTGAGCTAATTTGAAATCCTTGTTTTATGCATCACCCCACCTCACCTTTCCCGTTAAGCAACCATAGTGTGTTTCCTAAATGTGTGACTCTGTTCTGTTTTGTAATTCAGTTCAAGTGTAACGGTTTTTACATTCCCTCTATAAGTGATACCTTATGAGAAGTGTCCTTTTCTGTGTGACTTATTTCACTTAGAATCGTCGTACCTAAATCCACTCATCATGCTGCTACTACCCTTATGATATTGATTTCACGCCCGGGTGATATACAATTGTCCATATGGACCACAACTTCTTTATCCATTTTTCTCTTTCCTTGCATATTGAAGGTGGAATTAAGTGGAGGTTCTTGTCAACAGAGCAGCCCTAAAGTTTGGGGTGCCTGTGTCTTGCTGAGTTTTAGTTTTCCCAATTTATACGCCCATGAGTGGATGTGCCCCTTTCTCTCTAGCTGTGTTTTTTAGATGTTTTAGGAAACACCATACCCTTCTCCAGAGTCATCATTGGCAATTTACACCCCACCCATCAGTGTAACAAGGCTCCCTTTCCTCCATGGCCTCTCCTGCATTTCTTGTTTTTACACTTTTTTAGGAAGGCCATTTTGACTGATGGGAAGTCAGAGTTCTTTGTAGTGCTGAATTGCATTTCCGGCTTGCTTGGTTGGCCAAAAAGGGCCTATGGGTTTTTTCCTGAATTCATTCAGAAAAAAACGCATATGCTCTTTTTGGCCAAGTGCATCATTGTCGACGTTTTGCCGCTTTTCATGTGCTTTAGGGGTGATTCAAATCTAACTCCTGAAATCTGTTTCCTGCAATTCTGCCTTGATTTCAAATCCTCTTCTTTGCCTTCCCTCAATATATTTGTGGACGAGAGTTATCATTTACAAATCTGCAGATTTGTTAATTGCAGTGCCCCTGAGCTCCATTTTTCACCTCGCTTTTTTGGGAGCTTTCCGCAGATCCGCTCGTTTGCTTCTGGCCCTACTCTGGTTCCCGGTGGCAGGCTAAGCCTTTGCTTAATTCTTCTTCCTGACTGGAAAGTAGAGTGACATGTGCCTCTCCGAACACCTAGGGCTTGGCTCTCTTTGTTTCTCCTCCTTCCCCTTCTTCCTTTGGACAAATTCCAATTTCTGTGCAACTGGATGTTGAAGGTGCTGACATCCTCAAGTGGGGAGATTTTAAGGAAAAAGGCTGGAGGGGTGAACCCAACAACCAGGAAATTAGGAGTTTTGGTGCCTTTTCCAAAATCTTCCTGATCCAACCGTGTTCCATCTTCTGGGTGTCACAGGCATGTTTTAGCTGTAGGAAAGGTCCCGTGTATGTAAGGAGAACACAAGGGATTTTTCCAAATCAGTGTCTCCCCGAACTCCAATCTGGGGAATTTTTAAGCTACTGGTACATGTGTGTTCATTAAGGGACTTGGGCCGTAGGCAGAGTCCGAACTTTAGATGATTGAAGTCTTCAGGTTCAGAAACGCTCACCATCGGCCTCCTTTAGTTTCCATTTTATCTGTAGTTGATAGATGATGTCGATATAGATATCTATTGTTTTTCAGATTATTTCCCCTCAGGGGTCATTACAAAATATTGAGTATAGTTCCTTGTGCTATACAGTAGTTCCTTGTTGATGATATATTTTATACATAGCAGTGTGTATATGTTAATCTGAAACTGTTAATTTATCCCTCCTCCCACCTTTCCCTTTTGGTAATAAAAAATATAAGATTTTATACTTCTCAGAAATCTAGGAGCTGAAAGAGAGGTATCATTTTCAATGGAAAATCATTCAAAACAAGGTTGAAACTTCAACCAAGATTATTAGATGTACATCCTTGGAAAGAAATCACTGCATTTCTCTACTGTTGACCTGACAAATAAGACAAACCCCTCCACTGAACTTGCTTATAATAAAGTGATGGAAATATCAAATGGAAGTGTTAGAAACATCTTATTTTACACGAGCCTTATACACTGCTCTATGTTAATTACAGTTTGGCTCACACATCTGTTCATTGAAGTTACAATGTTCTCAAATTCTGTTACTGATCCTGCAGAGTGGGCCCCAACAAGGGTCTCCCTGCCCAGTGTCATTGGAGCCAACAGATCGAGACTGACTTTGGTTCAGAAGCAAAGGAAAACTTTATATTTTGATCAGAGAATGGAGAGGTGAGAGTGTGTGCTCCCCTGCGGGTTGTGGGCCGGGCTGCTGTGTAGGGATCCTGTCAGCATCAGCGGGAGGGAGGGGGCGGAGCTCTCGAGGGCCGGGTTGCCTGGAGCTCAGGCTCTATGTCGCAGAGTCTGCACGGGGCCCCACGAGCTGAGGTGTCGGCCCAGCCATTTTGCACTAGGAAATCGGGTCTGAAGTGTCGGGTGTGGGACCTCTGCATGTGGAAACCTAGGAGCAAGTGAAATTAGACAAAGCACAAAGGAAAAAATGGTT
Organism: Balaenoptera borealis; assembly: GCF_965194805.1. Lineage (NCBI taxonomy): Eukaryota > Metazoa > Chordata > Mammalia > Artiodactyla > Balaenopteridae > Balaenoptera > Balaenoptera borealis. The sequence continues at coordinate 168,426 of NW_028123169.1, forward strand.
AGACTTTATTTTATTGCCCAGATTCTATTTTTATCTCCCAGGAATTTTTAATGGGCTTTGCCAGTGACAAAGCCCTCCTCTGCCTTTTGTCCCATTCCTCATTCTTGAGGCGCTGAGGGTGCAGACACGTCTTCTGTAAATGCTTCATGCTGAGTTGAGTGTCCTCATACCCGGGGGGAGGGGCAGGACTTCTCCCCAGCAGCCTCCAGGTGAGGTTGATTGTCCACAGGCCTCCTCCCTCACTGCTCGTCTGCCTGGGCACCAGCATTGGAAGTTTTATAGATTCTAATGACCTTTAAGGGTCCAGGAAAGAGATGTGCAGAGACGCTGGGGGGGTGGGCGGTTTTACCCTGCTCCACATTGGTTCGGCCCCCTTAGGCTGATGGTTTCTGCCAGCCTAGATGCTCTGACCAGTAGTCTGTGCTTTCTTCAGTTAGGCCACTGAATTAACGTACAAACAGCACCAGGTGTCAGAGCCCTGCTTGCTCAACTCCCAGACAGTCCAGGGCCGGTGGTGATCCAGGACCATGACGGCCACTCAGTCAACGGCCTTTTGAAGTAGCCAGGTGTAGAGCCGGTCTCATTGGCCGCCATCACTGCAGTGTCTGCAGGCTTTTCTATGGTGGCAGCGTTATTTATGGTTCCCCTGCCAAGTTTATTAGCTCCGCTCTGGGTGCAGTAAGTCCTGTAAGCAATAGTCTGCTCTTTTGGGGCACACTCTTGTTGTTTTCTGAGAGAAGCTCCAGGTAAAGTGATGGTCACACGAGTCGTCATGGGGGCCCATTGCCCCAGGTTGTCTCTCTGGAGGTTGGTGTTGGAGGGCCTCCTCACTTGAGGTCATTGTGCCCACGGAGCAATCCCTGCAACTTCAGGGCATGGTGGGTGGTTAGGATCACCAAGTGGCGTCCTTTTCCCTTAGGAGGGAGCTGGCCTTGCGGGCTGCTGATTTCCAGGTTTTTAGATACCCCCAGTATCCTGGTCGGATGGGGTGGCTGGCCAATGCCTGGAGGGCATTCTTGCATTGTTCCATTTCAAGTGGTCCCAGTTTTTGCACTAATACTCCAAGGGCGATTCGCCTTGGACCAGGAATGTAAAGGTCAAAGGGTTTAGCTAACTTAGGGAGGTCCAGGGCCAGGGTCTGAATTGACTGCTCTTTCCATTCTTGAAAGGCCGCTTCTGGATTCTATTCAAAAGGATCATCATCTTTTCCTTTCAGTGATTCATATAGAGGCCCAGCTATTAGACTGTAGTTAGGGATCCAGATGCAGCAAACCCCGGTCTCCCCAGGAACCCCTAAGCTGTCTTCTAGTTTCAGGAAAGGTGAGGCTGCAAATGGCTTCTTCCCTTTCCTGGGGTGGGCTTCTCCGACCTTCTGTGCGAATGAAGCCCAGGAAGGCCACCTTAGTTTGTGATATTTGAGCCTTTTCCTTGGACACCTTCTATCTTTTATTGGCTAGGTAGTTCAGAGGCCTCCTTAGTCGGGCTGGTGATCAGAATGTCATCTGCATATTGAAGGAGGGTTCCCTTCTCCAGAGGTAGATCTTTTAGGTCTTTAGCTAACGTTTCCCCAAAGATGGTGTGGGAATTTTTGAACCCCTGGGGCAGGACGGCCCAGCAGTATTGTTTTTGTTGTAGGTTGAGTCCTGCCACTCACAGCCAAAATTTCTTGTGACTCTGGGACTAATGGAATACAGAAGAAGGCATCATTGAAGTCTAATACAGAATGCCATGTCCTGGTGGATGGTAGAATGACCAGCAGGGTGTAGGAATTAGGAACTACTAGATGTATATCCTCTGTGGCTTCACTGACTGTCCTGGCGTCCTCTACCAGGTCCCCAGCAGCCCACGGGGCTCTTGTGGTCAGGCCCCTCCCAGGATATGGAGCTCACCTGGGCAGGTACCCAGCGGCCCACGGGGCTCTGGTGGTTAGGCCGCTCCCAGGATATTGAGCTCACCTGGGCAGGTACCCAGCAGCCCATGGGGCCCTCATGGTCAGGCCCCTCCCAGGATATGGAGCTCACCTGGGCAGGTACGCAGCAGCCCACGGGGCTCTCGTGGGCAGGCCCCTCCCTGGATATGGAGCTCCCGTGGACAGGTACCCCGGCAGGGCTGGGCACACAGGAACCGTGCACATAGCCCTCATTGCAGAGCACCCCCAGCACCCCTGTCACTCAGAGCTGACACAGAGCACCTCAGAGCAGAGCTTGAACTAACAAACAGCAGCTCCAACAGGTCTGTGGCCCTAGGCTTCACTCTGTGCGGCCTCCCTCTGCCTGGTCTTCCAGGGGCTTCCACTGCAGCCGGGGTACCAGGCCTCTGTCTCCACCCACCACCCCTCCTCTCCCTGACTCCTGGGTTCCTCTCATTAGCAGAGGGTCTTCTTGAAGTTGTCTCCCACTCATGGACCAGATAAAATGATTCGAAAACAAGCCAGGGCTGCCGCCCCTTATCTATCCTGACTCTCGGGACCCTACACCTGTTCCTTGGATCTGGCCGGTGCAGCAAGGCCCATTTTCTGCAACTCTGAGTCCCTGAGGGGCGAGGATTGGCTGACCTGGGCAGCCTGACCCGGCCGGCCAGCCCTTCCCAGGTGTGCCTGGGTTGAGGTCAATATAAACACCCCTCCAGGCAGCAAAAGCCTCTGCAGCTGTGCCTGACGCCATATTCTCTGCCCCGTCAGCAGTCTCGGGGTTGGGCTGGTGGGAGGGAGTAGGGCCCATGGCTCTATGAGTGGCCCAGTGTGACTGGGGCTCTGCTGGACTTTCTGCAGGAGTTGCCGGGCTGCCACCTGCTAAAGAAGAGGATGTGTCACCCATACTTGCTGCTGGAATTTCTCCCCGGGCAGAGGTGAGGAAGGAAAAAAGCAGTGGGGGCCGGGACAGGAGGGGTACCTCAGGCAGGGAAATGGAAAGCTTCCAGACGAGCGCCCGGGGCCAGGACCATCCTGGCTGGCCTGCAGGCACCAAGTCGGCCTGCGTGCTGTCGCTGGTGTGACTCCAAGCCCCTTCCTCTAGTTTTTAAAGTCTTTGCACACATTCAGGTGTTTTACCTGGGAAGGGTGGGAAAAGTTCAGCAGCAGCTGGCCTGGGGCTCAGCTCACGTTTACTCAGAGACGCCTCCTCACGGTCCCCCAGCTTTGCAATGAGGACGCTCCTCGTGTGGGGGCTGCTGGCTGCATGGGAGATGATTCCCCACCTGTGACCAACTTCAGAATTGTTTACCACTGGAGCAAGTGCCCTGATAGGGTTTTCCTCTGTATGACCAGTGGGTTCTGTTTTTTTTTTTTTTTTCTTTTTTGGTTCAAGGTAAGTTTTATTCCTCTTTTTGTATTTATGGATATAAGCATGGAAATAATTCATTCATATAAATACGTCTATGGGAAGGACAGAACTTTTTTTCTGTTTTATTTTTTTAAGTATTATTTATTTTTTAATTTTTGAATTTATTTTATTCATTTTTTTATACAGCAGGCTCTTATTGGTAACCTATTTTATACACATAAGTGTGTATATGTCAATCCCAGGCTCGCAATTCATCCCACCACCACCACCCTGCCACTTTCCCCCCTTGGTGTCCATACATTTGTTCTCTACATCTGTGTCTCTATTTCTGCCTTGCAAACCGGTTCATCTTTACCATTTTTCTAGGTTCCACATGTATGCGTTAATATACGATATTTGTTTTTCTCTTTCTGACTTACTTCACTCTGTATGACAGTCTCTAGATCTATCCACGTCTCTACAAATGACCCAATTTCATTCCTTTTTATGGCTGAGTAATATTCCATTTTATATATGTAGCACATCTTTTCTGTTCGTCTGTCTATGGGCATTTAGGTTGCTTCCATGACCTGGCTATTGTAAGCAGTGCTGCAATGAATATTGTGGTGAATATGTCTTTTTGAATTATGGTTTTCTCTGGGTATATGGCCAGTAGTGGGATTGCTGGGTCATATGGTAATTCTATTTTTAGTCTTTTAAGGAACCTCCATACTGTTCTCCATCGTGACTGTATCAATTTACATTCCCACAAATAGTGTAAGAGGGTTCCCTTTTCTCCACACCCTCTCCAGCATTTGTTGCTTGTAGATTTTCTGATGATGCCCATTCTAACTCGTGTGAGGCGATACCTCATTGTAGTTTTGGTTTATATTTCTCTAATAATTAGTGATGTTGAGCAGCTTTTCATGTGCTTCTTGGTCATCTGTATGTCTTCTTGGGACAAATGTCTATTTACGTCATCTGCCCATTTTTGGATTGGGTTGTTTGTTTTTTTACTGTTGAGCTGCATGAGCTGTTTATATACATTGGAGATTAATCCTTTGTCCATTGATTCGTTTGCAAATATTTTCTCCCATTGTGAGGGTTGTCTTTTCGTCTTGTTTGTAGTTTCCTTTGCTTTGCAAAAGCTTTTAGGTTTCATTTGCTCCCATATGTTTATTTTTTTTTTTATTCCATTACTCTAGGAGGTGGATCAAAAAAGATCTTGCTGTGATTTATGTCAAAGAGTATTCTTCCTATGTTTTCCTCTAAGAGTTTTATAGTGTCCGGTCTTACATTTCGGTCTCTAATCCATTTTGAGTTTATTTTTTGTGTATGGTGTTAGGGAGTGTTCTAATTTCATTCTTTTACATGTAGCTGTCCATTTTTCCCAGCACCACTTATTGAAGAGACTGTCTTTTCTCCTTTGTATACCCTTGCCTCCTTTGTCATAGATTAGTGGGCCATAGGTGTGTAGGTTTATCTCTGGGCTTTTTTTTTTTCTTTTACATCTTTATTGGAGTATAATTGCTTTACACTTGTGTGTTAGTTTCTGCTGTATAAAAAAGTGAATCAGCTGTGCGTATACATATAACACCATATCCCCTCCCTCTTGCACCTCCCTCTCACTCCCTTATCCCACCCTTTTAGGTGGTCACAAAGCACAGAGCTGATCTCCCTGTGCTATGTGGCTGCTTCCCAGTAGCTATCAATTTTACATTTGGTAGTGTATATATGTCCATACCACTCTCTCACTTTGTCCCAGCTTACCCTTCCCTCTCCCCATGTCCTCAAGTCCTTTCTCTACGTCTGTGTCCTTAATCCTTTCCTGCCCCTAGGTTCTTCATAAACTTTTTTTTTAAGATTCCATATATATGTGTTAGCATACAGTATTTGTTTTTCTCTTTCTGACTTACTTCACTCTGTAGGACAGACTCTAGATCCATCCACCTCACTAAAAGTAACTCAATTTCGTTTCTTTTTATGGCTGAATAATGTTCCATTGTATATATGTGCCACATCTTCTTTATCCATTTATCTGTTGATGGACACTTAGGTTGCTTCCATGTCCTGGCTATTGTAAATAGAGCTACAGTGAACGTTGTGGTACATGACTCTTTTTGAATTATGGTTTTCTCAGGGTAAATGTCCAGGAGTGGGTTTGCTGGGTTGTATGGTAGTTCTATTTTTAGTTTTTAAGGAACCCCCATACCGTTCTCCCTAGTGGCTATATCAATTTACATTCCCACCAACAGTGCAAGAGGGTTCCCTTTTCTCCAATAAATGCCTCTCCAGCATTTATTGTTGGTAGATTTTTTGATGATGGCCATTCTGACTGGTGTGAGGTGATACCTCACTGTAGTTTTGATTTGCATTTCTCTAATGATTAGTGATGTTCAGCATCCTTTCATGTGTTTGTTGGCAACCTGTATATCTTCTTTGGAGAAATGTCTATTTAGGTCTTCTGCCCATTTTTGGATTGGGTTGTTTGGTTTTGTGATATTGAGCTACATGAGCTGCTTTTTGGAGATTAATCCTTTGCCATTTGCTTCATTTGAAAATATTTTCTCCCATTCTGATGGTTGTCTTTTCATCTTGCTTATGTTTTCCTTTGCTGTGCAAAAGAATTTATGTTTCATTCGGTCCCATTTTTTTATTTTTGTTTTTATTTCCATTTCTCTAGGAGGTGGGTCAAAAAGGATCTTGCTGTGATTTATGTCATAGACTGTTCTGCTTATGTTTTCCTCTAAGAGTTTTATAGTGGCTGGTCTTATATTTAGGTCTCTAATCCATTTTGAGTTTATTTTTGTGTATGGTGTTAGGGAGTGTACTAATTTCATTCTTTTACATGTAACTGTCCAGTTTTCCCAGCACCACTTGCTGAAGACACTGTCTTTTCTCCATTGTATACCCTTGCCTCCTTTGTCATAGATTAGTGAACCATAGGTACGTGGGTTTATCTCTGTGCTTTCTATCCTGTTCTATTGACCTATATTTCTGTTTTTGTGTCAGTACCATATTATCTTGATTACTGTAGCTTTGCAATATAGTCTGAAGTCTGGAAGTCTGATTCCTCCAGCTCTTTTTTTTCCCCCTCAAGACTGCTTTGGCTATCCAGGGTCTTTTGTGTCTCCCTACAAATTTTAAGATTTTTTTTTCTTGTTCTGTAGAAAATGCCAAAGGTATTTTGATCGGGATTGCATTGAATCTGTAGATTGCTTTGGGTAGTATAGTCATTTTCACAATATTGATTCTTCTAATCCGAGAACATGGTATATGTCTCCATCTGTTTATATCATCTTTGATTTCTTTCATCAGTGTCTTATAGTTTTCTGAGTACAGGTCTTTTACTTCCTTAGGTAGGTTTATTCCTAGGTATTTTATTCTTTTTGTTGCAGTGGTAATGGGATTGTTTCCTTAATTTCTCTTTCTGATCTTTCATTGTTAGTGTATAGGAATGCAAGCAATTTCTGTGCATTAATTTTGTATCCTGCAACTTTACCAAATTCATTGATTAGCTCCAGTGGTTTTCTGGTGGCATCTTTAGGATTCTCTATCTATGATATCATGTCATTTGCGAACAGTGACAATTTTACTTCTTCTTTTCCTTTTTGTATTCCTTTTATTTCTTTTTCTTCTCTGATTGCCATGGCTAGGACTTCCAAAACTATGTTGAATAGCAGTGGTGAGAGTGGACATCCTCGTCTTGTTCCTGATCTTAGAGGAAACGCTTTCAGTTTTTCACCATTGAGAATGCTGTTTGCTGTGGGTTTGTCATATATGGCCTTTATTATGTTGAGGTAGTTTCCCTCTAGGCCCACACTCTGCAGAGTTTTTATCGTAAATGAGTGTTGAATTTTCTCAAAATCTTTTCCTTCATCTATTGAGATGATCATATGCTTTTATTCTACAATTTGTTAATATGGTGTATCACATTGATTTGTGTATATTGAAGAATCCTTGCATCCCTGGGATAAACCCCACTTGATCATGGTGTATGATCCTTTTAATGTGTTGTTCGATTCTGTTTGCTAGTATTTTGTTGAGGATTTTTACATCTATATTCATCAGTGATATTGGTCTATAATTTTCTTTCCTTGTAGTATCTCTGTCTGATTTTGGTATCAGGGTGATGGTGGTCTCATAGAATGAGTTTGGGAGTGTTCCTTCCCCTGCAATTGTTTTGAAGAATTTGAGAAGGTTGGGTGTTAGCTCTTCTCTAAATGTTTGATAGAATTCACCTGTGATGCCATCTGGTTCTGGACTTTTGTTTGTTGGAAGATTTTTAATCACAGTTTCAATTTCATTGCTTGTGATAGGTTTGTTCATATTTTCTATTTCTTCCTGGTTCAGTCTTAGAAGGTTATCCCTTTCTAAGAATTTGTCCATTTCTTCCAGATTGTCCATTTTATTGGCCTAGAGTTGCTTGTAGTAGTCTCTTAGGATGCTTTGTATTCCTGTGGTGTCTGTTGTAACTTCTGCTTTTTCACTTCTAATTTTGTTGATTTGCGTCCTCTCCCTCTTTTTCTGGAGTCTGGCTAAAGGTTGATCATTTTTGCTTATCTTCTCAAAGAACCAGCTTTTAGTTTTATTGATCTTTGCTTTCGTTTTCTTTGTTTCTATTTCATTTATTTCTGCTCTGATCTTTATGATTTCTTTCCTTCTACTAACTTTGGGTTTTGTTCTTCTTTCTCTAGTTCCTCTAGGTGTAAGGTTAGATTGTTTATTTGAGATTTTTCTTGTTTCTTGAGGTAGGCTTGTATTGCTATAAACTTCCCTCTTAGAACTCCTTTTGCTGCATCCCATAGGTTTTGGATCATCGTGTTTTTGTTGTCATTTGTCTCTAGGTAGTTTTTGATTTCCTCTTTGATTTCTTCAGTGATCTCTTGGTTATTTAGTAACGTATTGTTTAGCCTCCATGTGTGTGTGTTTTTTACGGTTTTTTCCGTGTAATTGATTTCTAATCTCATAGCATTGTGGTCGGAACAGCTGCTTGATATGATTTCAGTTTTCTTAAATTTACTGAGGCTTTATCTGTGACCCAAGATGTGATCTATCCTGGAGAATGTTCCGTGTGCAGTTGAGAAGAACGTGTAATCTGCTGTTTTTGGATGGAATGTCCTATAAATATCAACTAACTCTATCTGGTCTATTGTGTCATTTAAAGCTTGTGTTTCCTTATTAATTTTCTGTCTGGCTGATCTCCACTGGTGTAAGTGAGCTGTTAAAGTCCCCCGCTATTATTGTGTTACTGTCGATTTCCTCTTTTATAGCTGTTAGCAGTTGCCTTATACATTGAGCTGCTCCTATTTTGGGTACATATATATTTATAATTGTTATATCTTCTTCTTGGATTGGTCCCCTGACCATTATGTAGTGTCTTTCCTTGTCTCTTGTAACATTCTTTATTTTAAAGTCTATTTTATCTGATATGAGTATTGCTACTCCAGCTTTCTTTTGATTTTCATTTGCATAGAATATATTTTTCCATCGCCTCACTTTGAGTCTGTATGTGTCCCTAGGTCTGAAATGGATCTCTTGTAGACAGCATATATATGGGTCTTGTTTTTGTATCCATTCAGCGAGCCTGTGTCTTTTGGTTGGAACATGTAGTGCATTCACGTTTAAGGTAATTATCGATATGTATGTTCCTACTACTATTTTCTTAATTGTTATGGGTTTGTCTTGGTGGGTCCTTTTCTTCTCTTGTGTTTCCCACTTAGAGAAGTTCCTTTAGCATTTGGTGTAGAGCTGGTTTCATGGTGCTGAATTCTCTTAGCTTTTGCTTGTCTGTAAGGCTTTTGATTTCTCCATCAAATCTGAATGAGCTCTTTACAGGGTGGAGTACTCTTGGTTGTAGGTTCTTCCCTTTCATCACTTTAAATTTATCATGCCACTTCCTTCTGGCTTGTAGATTTTCTGCTGAGAAATCAGTTGTTATCCTTATGGGAGTTCCCTTGTATGTTATTTGTCATTTTTCCCTCGCTGCTTTCAATCATTTTTCTTTGTCGTTAATTTTTGTCAATTTGATTGCTATGTGTCTTGTCATTTTTCTCCTTTGGTTTATCCTGCCTGGGACACTCTGTGCTTCTGGACTTGGGTGGCTATTTCTTTTCCCATGCTAGGGAAGTTTTTGACCATAATCTCTTCAAATATATTCTCGGGTCCTTTCTCTCTCTCTTCTCCTTCTGGGACCCCTATAATGCGAATGTTGTTGCGTTTAATGTTGTGCCAGAGGACTCTTGGGGTGTCTTCGTTTGTTTTCATTCTTTTTCTTTATTCTGTTCCATGGCAGTGATTTCCACCTTTCTGTCTTCCAGGTCACTTATCCGTTCTTCTGCCACAGTTATTCTGCTACTGATTCCTTCTAGTGTATTTTTCATTTCAGTTATTCCATTGTTCACCTCTGTTTGTTTGTTCTTTAATTCTTCTAGGTGTTTGTTCCTTAATTCTTCTAGGTCTTTGTTAAACATTTCTTGCATCTTCTCGATCTTTGCCTCCTTTCTTTTTCCAAGGTCTTGGCTCAACTTCACTATCATTATTCTGAATTCTTTTTCTGGAAGGTTCCCTATCTCCACCTCATTTCGTTTTTTTTCTGGGGTTTTATCTTGTTCCTTGATCTGGTATAAAGTCCTCTGCCTTTTCATTTTGTCTATCTTTCTGTGAATGTGGTTTTCCTTCCACAGGCTGCAGAATTGTAGTTCTTCTTGCTTCTGCTGTCTGCTCTCCGGTGGATGAGTCTATCTTAGAGGCTTGTGCAAGCTTCCTGATGGGAGGGACTGGTGGTGGGTAGAGCTGGGTGTTGCTTTGGTGGGCAGAGCTTTAATCCGCTTGTCTACGGATTAAATAAAACTTTAATAAAAAGTTTAATCCGCTTGTCTGCTGATGCATGGGGCTGGGTTCCCTCCCTGTTGGTTGTTTGGCCTGAGGCGACCCAGCCCTGGAGCCTACCTTGCTCTTGGTGGGGCTAATGGCGGACTCTGGGAGGGCTCACACCAAGGAGTATTTCCCAGAACTTCTGCTGCCAGTGTCGTTGTCCTCACGGTGAGCCACAGCCACAGCCACCACCTGCCTCTGCAGGAGACCCTCTAAAAGTAGCAGGTAGTTCTGGTCATTCTCCTACAGGGTCACTGCTCCTTCCCCTGGGTCCTGATGTGCACACTACTTTGTGTGTGCCCTCCAAGAGTGGAGTATCTGAGTGGAGTTGAGACTCTGAGACTCTGTGTGGAGTTGCACAGACTCTGGGTCCTGTGAAGCTTCGATGTTTTGTGATTCTAGAAATCCTATAGGAGACGGTCCACAGCAGGTGACGCTAATGTTGTCAGTAGAGGTGTTGAAGCCAAAGATCTGCAGTTCCAACTAGAGGTGCCGATGTACATACAGGACAAAATCATCTCGTGTGAATGTAGTTCAGGCATGTTTAAGATGAATGCAGTCATGTTAATGCCTACCATATTCTATCTTGAGCCTCTCCTCAGGGACCCCCTCCTCAGTTCCTGAGGCTCCTGTAAGTCATGTACAGGGGACTGGAGAGTGGGCTCTGTCCAGTCTGAGCCCTGAGTTACCCTGTGTGTATCTTAGGATACTTTGTATTTCTGTGGTGTCTGTTGTAACATCATCTCTTTCATTTCAGATTTATTTGGGCCCTCTCTTTTTAAAAAAACATACTACTGTTGTCTTTTATTCTCTACAGAAGCTTAATAAGTGTTTGATCTACTATCCTTACCCTATGTATACTTTTTGCAGTGAGATTTTTACTTTTCTTTGTTTCCTTGTTACTATCAATAATTAGTGAGACTTCTTTTAAGCTACCTTCAACATTGCTTATAAAGCTGCTTTATTAGTGATGACAGAGCCTTAATGGAAGTCATGTTCTGGTTGTAAATTAGAATGCAATGTGCCAGCAAATAGCCCCTTAAGTTTATGTCTCATTACTTCTTGTTCTTTTTTTAATTTAATTTTTATTTTTTGTCAGAGCAAATTTAATTAAAATGTTTTGTTTCTTCTAGGTGTGAAAGATGTGGTTCTTTTAAACATATACATATATCTATTCTTCTTTGGATCATTTTCCCATGTAGGTTATGACACGATGTTGAGTAGTCTTGTCTTGGTATTACGTAGGTCTTTGGTGATTACATATTTCACATGTGTTTCTATATCTATCTTAACCCCAATATCCTAATGTATCCAATCCTCACACCTTTCCATTTGGTGAACCATAAGTTTGTTTAATGAATCTGTGATTGCATTTCTCTGTGGAAATATCTTCATTGGTATCAATGTTTAGCTAAGACCTATAAGTGATATTATAGGATATGTGTCTTTTGCTTTCTGACTTAGTACAATTTGCCTGATTACCTCAAGAATCATACATGGTGCTGCAAATGGCACTGTTTCATTTTTTTCCCTGGCTAATATTCCATCTGTACGTGTACCAGTTCTTCTTTGGGCACGCACCTCTTGATGGACTTTCTGGTTGCCTCCATGTCTTGGCTATTGTAATACTGCTGCAATGCACATTTGCTTGTCTGTGTCTTTCCAGTTATGTCTTCTTATGTTATAGGCCAAGGAGTGGGCTTGCTGTATCATATGGTAGCTCAGTGTGTATGTTTTATAGGCACCACCATTCAGTTCTCATTAGTGGCTCTTTCCAGGTTACGTCCCACTTAAAATTGAGGGTATGCATTTCTCCAAAACACCTTCAATATTTATTGTTTGTAGTTTTCTTGCTGATGGTTATTCTAACAGGTGCGAGCTGATACCTATCTGTGATTGAATTTGCATGTGTCCCATAATCTGTTAAAACTGAGCTTTAAAGCATGCCCTTTTTATTTATCAAACTGTGATTACAGCTTAGTTCTTCAAAGTGTTTTCTTAAAGTAAGTGTCACATTTTGAAAATTTTTGGCCATTACCTCCCTCAAGACATTTTGAGGGCACGTTTCATTTATGGCCCTGAAGTACTTGTTCATATGAAGTGACCATTAGCACAGGTTTTAAAGCTGCTTTTGCAGGTAACGGCCAGAGGGTGGCAGTCTTTCTACGTTCCCAATCTGGTAAATAGGGAAAGAGACCTTCAGCCCCAAGAGTGTCCAGCTTTATTTCTCATCCAGCTGTGGGTCTAGATATGGTCACACCAGGTTGCATCACAGCCCCGGAACGAATTATGTAAAAATTTCTCCCTCTATCACTGTCTTTGTTTTTTGGGATTTTAAAGTAATTTATTTTTATAATGGGGTTTACCTGATTTTCACTGCTGTGTTTATGCCCCTTTACACCCACTTGATTCACTTACAGAGAGACATCAATACATAGGTTTTAAGATTATTACTAGTCAGATATATACTTGTTCGTTGAATAGGGGATGTTGCATCCACTTCACTGAGCAAGGAATAGGTCTTGTCTATTACATATTGGTTTTATGGATCGGTATTTGAGCTAATATGAAACCCTTGATTTATGCATCACCCAACCTCACCTTTCCCGTTAAGCAGCCATAGTGTGTTTTCTAAATGTGTGACTCTGTTCTGTTTTGTAATTCAGTTCAAGTGTAACGGTTTTTACATTCCCTCTATAAGTGATACCTTATGAGAAGTGTCCTTTTCTGTGTGACTTATTTCACTTAGAATCGTCGTACCTAAATCCACTCATCATGCTGCTACTAGCCTTATGACATTGATTTCATGGCTGAGTGATATTCCATTGTACATAAGGACCACAACTTCTTTATCCATTTTTCTCTTTCCTGGGATATTTAAGTTGGAATGAAGTGGAGGTCCTTGTCAACAGAGCAGCCCTAAACTTTGGGGTGCTTGTGTCTTGCTGATTTTTCATTTTCCCAATTTATACCCCCATGAGTGGAAGTGCCCTATGCTCTCTAAGCTGTGTTTTTTAGATGTTTCAGGACACACCGTACATTTCTCCAGAGTGGTTGTTGGCAATTTACATCCCGCCCATCAGTGTAGCAAGGCTCCCATTTCTCCATGGCCTGTCCTGCATTTCTGCTTTTGAGACTTTTTTCAGCATGGCCCTTTTGACCGATGGGGAGCGAGTCTTCTTTGTAGCCCTGATTTGCCTTTCCAGGTTGCTTGGTTGGCCAAAAAGGGCGTATGCGTTTTTTCCTGAATATATTCAGGAAAAAACGCATACGCCCTTTTTGGCCAAGGGCATCATTGTCAACGTTTTCCCGCTTTTCATGTGCTTTAAAGGCGATTCGACTCTACCTCCTGAAATCTGTTTCCTGCAATTCTGCCTTGATTTCAAATCCTCTTCTTTGCCTTCCCTCAATATATTTGTGGACGAGAGTTATCATTTATAACTCTGCAGGTTTGTGAATTGCAGTGCCCTGAAGCTCCATTTTACAACTCGCTTTTTTGGGAGCTGGCCGAAAAAGCGCAGGATGGCTTCAGGCCCTGTTCTGGTTCCGGGGTCCGGGTGAGCCTGTGGTTAATTCTTCTTCCTGATGGGAAAATAGAGTGACCTGTGCCTGTCACAACACCAAGAGCTAGTCTCTCACTGGTTCCCCGTCTACCCGTTCAACCTCAGGACTAATTGCAACCTGTACGGAACAGGAGGTTAAAGGTGCTGATGCTCCAAGTAGGGAGATTGTTAGTAAAGCGGCTGGAATGGCGAACCCGGGCACAAGGAGAAGAGAAATGAGGTGCGTTTTAGAAACCTTTCCCCATCACATGATGTACCATCTTTTTGTTTTCTCATGCATGTTTTCGATGTAGGAATATGCCCTTGAACCTGGAGATTTGGGACCCATGCGATGGGTACCACACAGTATTACTTTAAAGGGTCTGCGTTTGCTCACCCAACCTCACCAAACCTCTCAGCCCCAAGAGTGTCCACCCTTATGTCTCATCCAGCTGTGGGTCTAGATATGGTCAATCCAGGTTGCATCACAGCCCCTGAACGCATTGTGTAAAAATTTCTCTCTCTTTCACTGTCTTTGTTTCATGGGTTTTTCGAAGTAATTTATTTTTATAATGGGGTTTAGCTGCTTTTCACTGCTGTGTTTATGCCGCTTTACACCCACTTGACACACTAACAGAGAGATATCAGTACATAGGTTTTAAGATTATTACTAGTCAGATATATTCTTGTGCGGTGAATAGGGCGTGTTGAGTCCAGTTCTCTGAGCAAGGAGTAGGTCTTGTCTATTACATATTGGGTTTATGGAACGGTATCTGAGCTAATTTGATACCCTTGTTTTATGTATCACCCCACCTCACCTTTCCCGTTAAGCAGCCATAGTGTGTTTTCTGCATGTGTGACTCTGTTCTGTTTTGTAATTCAGTTCAAGTGTAACGGTTTTTACATTCCCTCTATAAGTGATACCTTATGAGAAGTGTCCTTTTCTGTGTGACGTATTTCACTTAGAATCGTCGTACCTAAATCCACTCATCATGCTGCTACTGGCCTTATGACATTGATTTCATGGCTGAGTGATATTCCATTGTACATAAGGGCCACAACTTCTTTATCCATTTTTCTCTTTCCTGGGATATTGAAGGTGGAATGAAGTGGAGGTCCTTGTCAACAGAGCAGCCCTAAACTTTGGGGTGCTTGTGTCTTGCTGATTTTTCATTTTCCCAATTTATACCCCCATGAGTGGAAGTGACCTATGCTCTCTAAGCTGTGTTTTTTAGATGTTTCAGGACACACCGTACACTTCTCCAGAGTGGCTGTTGGCAATTTACATCCCGCCCATCAGTGTAGCAAGGCTCCCATTTCTCCATGGCCTGTCCTGCATTTCTGGTTTTGAGACTTTTTTCAGCATGGGCCTTTTGACCGATGGGGAGCGAGTCTTCCTTGTAGCCCTGATTTGCCTTTCCAGGTTGCTTGGTTGGCCAAAAAGGGCGTATGCGTTTTTTCCTGAATATATTCAGGAAAAAACGCATACGCCCTTTTTGGCCAAGGGCATCATTGTCAACGTTTTGCCGCTTTTCATGTGCTTTAAAGGCGATTCGAATCTACCTCCTGAAATCTGTTTCCTGCAATTCTGCCTTGATTTCAAATCCTCTTCTTTGCCTTCCCTCAATATATTTGTGGACGAGAGTTATCATTTATAACTCTGCAGGTTTGTGAATTGCAGTGCCCTGAAGCTCCATTTTACAACTCGCTTTTTTTGGGAGCTGGCCGCAAAAGCGCAGGATGGCTTCAGGCCCTGTTCTGGTTCCAGGGTCCGGGTGAGCCTGTGGTTAATTCTTCTTCCTGATGGGAAAATAGAGTGACCTGTGCCTGTCACAACACCAAGAGCTAGTCTCTCACTGGTTCCCCGTCTACCCGTTCAACCTCAGGACTAATTGCAACCTATACGGAACAGGAGGTTAAAGGTGCTGATGCTCCAAGTAGGGAGATTGTTAGTAAAGCGGCTGGAATGGCGAACCCGGGCACAAGGAGAAGAGAAATGAGGTGCGTTTTAGAAACCTTTCCCCATCACATGGTGTACCAACTTTTTGTTTTCTCATGGATGGTTTCGATGTAGGAATATGGCCTTGAACCTGGAGATTTGGGACCCATGCGATGGGTACCACGCAGTATTACTTTAAAGGGTCTGCGTTTGCTCACCCAACCTCACCAAACCTCTCAGCCCCAAGAGTGTCCACCCTTATGTCTCATCCAGCTGTGGGTCTAGATATGGTCAATCCTGGTTGCATCACAGCCCCTGAACGCATTGTGTAAGAATTTCTCTCTCTTTCACTGTCTTTGTTTCATGGGTTTTTCGAAGTAATTTATTTTTATAATGGGGTTTAGCTGCTTTTCACTGCTGTGTTTATGCCGCTTTACACTCACTTGACACACTAACAGAGAGATATCAATACATAGGTTTTAAGATTATTACTAGTCAGATATATTCTTGTGCGGTGAATAGGGCGTGTTGAGTCCAGTTCTCTGAGCAAGGAGTAGGTCTTGTCTATTACATATTGGGTTTATGGAACGGTATCTGAGATAATTTGAAACCCTTGTTTTATGTATCACCCCACCTCACCTTTCCCGTTAAGCAGCCATAGTGTGTTTTCTGCATGTGTGACTCTGTTCTGTTTTGTAATTCAGTTCAAGTGTAACGGTTTTTACATTCCCTCTATAAGTGATACCTTATGAGATGTGTCCTTTTCTGTGTGACTTATTTCACTTAGAATCGTCGTACCTAAATCCACTCATCATGCTTCTACTAGCCTTATGACATTGATTTCATGGCTGAGTGATATTCCATTGTACATAAGGACCACAACTTCTTTATCCATTTTTCTCTTTCCTGGGATATTGAAGGTGGAATGAAGTGGAGGTCCTTGTCAACAGAGCAGCCCTAAACTTTGGGGTGCTTGTGTCTTGCTGATTTTTCATTTTCCCAATTTATACCCCCATGAGTGGAAGTGCCCTATGCTCTCTAAGCTGTGTTTTTTAGATGTTTCAGGACACACCGTACACTTCTCCAGAGTGGCTGTTGGCAATTTACATCCCGCCCATCAGTGTAGCAAGGCTCCCATTTCTCCATGGCCTGTCCTGCATTTCTGGTTTTGAGACTTTTTTCAGCATGGCCCTTTTGACCGATGGGGAGCGAGTCTTCTTTGTAGCCCTGATTTGCCTTTCCAGGTTGCTTGGTTGGCCAAAAAGGGCGTATGCGTTTTTTCCTGAATATATTCAGGAAAAAACGCATACGCCCTTTTTGGCCAAGGGCATCATTGTCAACGTTTTGCCGCTTTTCATGTGCTTTAAAGGCGATTCGAATCTACCTCCTGAAATCTGTTTCCTGCAATTCTGCCTTGATTTCAAATCCTCTTCTTTGCCTTCCCTCAATATATTTGTGGACGAGAGTTATCATTTATAACTCTGCAGGTTTGTGAATTGCAGTGCCCTGAAGCTCCATTTTACAACTCGCTTTTTTGGGAGCTGGCCGCAAAAGCGCAGGATGGCTTCAGGCCCTGTTCTGGTTCCGGGGTCCGGGTGAGCCTGTGGTTAATTCTTCTTCCTGATGGGAAAATAGAGTGACCTGTGCCTGTCACAAAACCAAGAGCTAGTCTCTCACTGGTTCCCCGTCTACCCGTTCAACCTCAGGACTAATTGCAACCTGTACGGAACAGGAGGTTAAAGGTGCTGATGCTCCAAGTAGGGAGATTGCTAGTAAGGCGGCTGGAATGGCGAACCCGGGCACAAGGAGATGAGAAATGAGGTGCGTTTTAGAAACCTTTCCCCATCACATGGTGTACCATCTTCTGGGTTTCTCATGCATGTTTTCGATGTAGGAAGATGCCCTTGAACCTGGAGATTTGGGACCCATGCGATGGGTACCACGCAGTATTACTTTAAAGGGTCTGCGTTTGCTCACCCAACCTCACCAAACCTCTCAGCCCCAAGCGTGTCCACCCTTATGTCTCATCCAGCTGTGGGTCTAGATATGGTCAATCCAGGTTGCATCACAGCCCCTGATCGCATTGGGTAAGAATTTCTCTCTCTTTCACTGTCTTTGTTTCATGGGTTTTTCAAAGTAATTTATTTTTATAATGGGGTTTAGCTGCTTTTCACTGCTGTGTTTATGCCGCTTTACACCCACTTGACACACTAACAGAGAGATATCAATACATAGGTTTTAATATTATTACTAGTCAGATATATTCATGTGCGGTGAATAGGGCGTGTTGAGTCCAGTTCTCTGAGCAAGGAGTAGGTCTTGTCTATTACATATTGGGTTTATGGAACGGTATCTGAGCTAATTTGAAACCCTTGGTTTATGTATCACCCCAGCTCACCTTTCCCATTAAGCAGCCATAGTGTGTTTTCTGCACGTGTGACTGTGTTCTGTTTTGTAATTCAGTTCAAGTGTAACGGATTTTACATTCCCTCTATAAGTGATACCTTATGAGAAGTGTCCTTTGCTGTGTGACTTATTTCACTTAGAATTGTCGTACCTAAATCCACTCATCATGCTGCTACTAGCCTTATGACATTGATTTCATGGCTGAGTGATATTCCATTGTACATAAGGACCACAACTTCTTTATCCATTTTTCTCTTTCCTGGGATATTTAAGGTGGAATGAAGTGGAAGTCATTGTCAACAGAGCATCCCTAAACTTTGGGGTGCTTGTGTCTTGCTGATTTTTCATTTTCCCAATTTATACCCCCATGAGTGGAAGTGCCCTATGCTCTCTAAGCTGTGTTTTTTAGATGTTTCAGGACTCACCGTACACTTCTCCACAGTGGCTGTTGGCAATTTACATCCCGCCCATCAGAGTAGCAAGGCTCCCATTTCTCCATGGCCTGTCCTGCATTTCTGGTTTTGACACGTTTTTCAGCATGGCCCTTTTGACCGATGGGTAGCGAGTCTTCTTTGTAGCCCTGATTTGCCTTTCCAGGTTGCTTGGTTGGCCAAAAAGGGCGTATGCGTTTTTTCCTGAATATATTCAGGAGAAAACGCATACGCCCTTTTAGGCCAAGGGCATCTTTTTCAACGTTTTGCCGCTTTTCATGTGCTTTAAAGGCGATTCGAATCTACCTCCTGAAATCTGTTTCCTGCAATTCTGCCTTGATTTCAAATCCTCTTCTTTGCCTTCCCTCAATATATCTGTGGACGAGAGTTATCATTTATAACTCTGCAGGTTTGTGAATTGCAGTGCCCAGAACCTCCATTTTACAACTCGCTTTTTTGGGGGCTGGCCGCAAAAGCGCATGATGTATTCACGCCCTGTTCTTGTTCCGGGGGGCAGGCTGAGCCTGTGGTTAATTCTTCTTCCTGATGGGAAAATAGAGTGACCTGTGCCTGTGTCCACACCAAGAGCTAGTCTCTCATTGGTTCCCCGTCTTCCCGTTCATCCTCAGGACAAATTGCAACCTGTACGGAACACGAGGTTAAAGGTGCTGATGCTCCAAGTAGGGAGGTTGCTAGTAAAGTGGCTGGAATGGCGAACCCGGGCACAAGGAGATGAGAAATGAGGTTCGTTTTAGAAACCTTTCCCCATCACACGGTGTACCATCTTCTGGGTTTCTCTTGCATGATTTCGATGTAGGAAGATGCCCTTGAACCTGGAGATTTGGGACCCATGGGACGGGTACCACGCAGTATTACTTTAAAGGGTCTGCGTTTGCTCACCCAACCTCACCAAACCTCTCAGCCCCAAGAGTGTCCACCCTTATGTCTCATCCAGCTGTGGGTCTAGATATGGTCAATCCAGGTTGCATCACAGCCCCCGAACGCATTGTGTAAGAATTTCTCTCTCTTTCACTGTCTTTGTTTCATGGGTTTTTCGAAGTAATTTATTTTTATAATGGGGTTTAGCTGCTTTTCACTGCTGTGTTTATGCCGCTTTACACCCACTTGACACACTAACAGAGAGATATCAATACATAGGTTTTAAGATTATTACTAGTCAGATATATTCTTGTGCGGTGAATAGGGCGTGTTGAGTCCAGTTCTCTGAGCAAGGAGTAGGTCTTGTCTATTACATATTGGGTTTATGGAACGGTATCTGAGATAATTTGATACCCTTGTTTTATGTATCACCCCACCTCACCTTTCCCGTTAAGCAGCCATAGTGTGTTTTCTGCATGTGTGACTCTGTTCTGTTTTGTAATTCAGTTCAAGTGTAACGGTTTTTACATTCCCTCTATAAGTGATACCTTATGAGAAGTGTCCTTTTCTGTGTGACTTATTTCACTTAGAATCGTCGTACCTAAATCCACTCATCATGCTGCTACTAGCCTTATGACATTGATTTCATGGCTGAGTGATATTCCATTGTACATAAGGACCACAACTTCTTTATCCATTTTTCTCTTTCCTGGGATATTGAAGGTGGAATGAAGTGGAGGTCCTTGTCAACAGAGCAGCCCTAAACTTTGGGGTGCTTGTGTCTTGCGGATTTTTCATTTTCCCAATTTATACCCCCATGAGTGGAAGTGACCTATGCTCTCTAAGCTGTGTTTTTTAGATGTTTCAGGAAACACCGTACACTTCTTCAGAGTGGCTGTTGGCAATTTACATCCCGCCCATCAGTGTAGCAAGGCTCCCATTTCTCCATGGCCTGTCCTGCATTTCTGGTTTTGAGACTTTTTTCAGCATGGCCCTTTTAACCGATGGGTAGCGAGTCTTCTTTGTATCGCTGACTTGCCTTTCCAGGTTGCTTGGTTGGCCAAAAAGGGCGTATGCGTTTTTTCCTGAATATATTCAGGAAAAAACGCATACGCCCTTTTTGGCCAAGGGCATCATTGTCAACGTTTTCCCGCTTTTCATGTGCTTTAAAGGCGATTCGAATCTACCTCCTGAAATCTGTTTCCTGCAATTCTGCCTTGATTTCAAATCCTCTTCGTTGCCTTCCCTCAATATATTTGTGGACGAGAGTTATCATTTATAACTCTGCAGGTTTGTCAATTGCAGTGCCCTGGAGCTCCATTTTACAACTCGCTTTTTTGGGAGCTGGCCGCAAAAGCGCAGGATGGCTTCAGGCCCTGTTCTGGTTCCGGGGTCCGGGTGAGCCTGTGGTTAATTCTTCTTCCTGATGGGAAAATAGAGTGACCTGTGCCTGTCACAACACCAAGAGCTAGTCTCTCACTGGTTCCCCGTCTACCCGTTCAACCTCAGGACTAATTGCAACCTGTACGGAACAGGAGGTTAAAGGTGCTGATGCTCCAAGTAGGGAGATTGTTAGTAAAGCGGCTGGAATGGCGAACCCGGGCACAAGGAGAAGAGAAATGAGGTGCGTTTTAGAAACCTTTCCCCATCACATGATGTACCATCTTTTTGTTTTCTCATGCATGTTTTCGATGTAGGAATATGCCCTTGAACCTGGAGATTTGGGACCCATGCGATGGGTACCACACAGTATTACTTTAAAGGGTCTGCGTTTGCTCACCCAACCTCACCAAACCTCTCAGCCCCAAGAGTGTCCACCCTTATGTCTCATCCAGCTGTGGGTCTAGATATGGTCAATCCTGGTTGCATCACAGCCCCTGAACGCATTGTGTAAGAATTTCTCTCTCTTTCACTGTCTTTGTTTCATGGGTTTTTCGAAGTAATTTATTTTTATAATGGGGTTTAGCTGCTTTTCACTGCTATGTTTATGCCGCTTTACACCCACTTGACACACTAACAGAGAGATATCAATACATAGGTTTTAAGATTATTACTACTCAGATATATTCTTGTGCGGTGAATAGGGCGTGTTGAGTCCAGTTCTCTGAGCAAGGAGTAGGTCTTGTCTATTACATATTGGGTTTATGGAACGGTATCTGAGCTAATTTGATACCCTTGTTTTATGTATCACCCCACCTCACCTTTCCCGTTAAGCAGCCATAGTGTGTTTTCTGCATGTGTGACTCTGTTCTCTTTTGTAATTCAGTTCAAGTGTAACGGTTTTTACATTCCCTCTATAAGTGATACCTTATGAGAAGTGTCCTTTTCTGTGTGACGTATTTCACTTAGAATCGTCGTACCTAAATCCACTCATCATGCTGCTACTAGCCTTATGACATTGATTTCATGGCTGAGTGATATTCCATTGTACATAAGGACCACAACTTCTTTATCCATTTTTCTCTTTCCTGGGATATTGAAGGTGGAATGAAGTGGAGGTCCTTGTCAACAGAGCAGCCCTAAACTTTGGGGTGCTTGTGTCTTGCTGATTTTTCATTTTCCCAATTTATACCCCCATGAGTGGAAGTGACCTATGCTCTCTAAGCTGTGTTTTTTAGATGTTTCAGGACACACCGTACACTTCTCCAGAGTGGCTGTTGGCAATTTACATCCCGCCCATCAGTGTAGCAAGGCTCCCATTTCTCCATGGCCTGTCCTGCATTTCTGGTTTTGAGACTTTTTTCAGCATGCCCCTTTTGACCGATGGGTAGCGAGTCTTCTTTGTATCGCTGACTTGCCTTTCCAGGTTGCTTGGTTGGCCAAAAAGGGCGTATGCGTTTTTACCTGAATATATTCAGGAAAATACGCATACGCCCTTTTTAGCCAAGGGCATCATTGTCAACGTTTTGCCGCTTTTCATGTGCTTTAAAGGTGATTCGAATCTGCCTCCTGAAATCTGTTTCCTGCAATTCTGCCTTGATTTCAAATCCTCTTCTTTGCCTTCCCTCAATATATTTGTGGACGAGAGTTGTCATTTATAACTCTGCAGGTTTGTGATTTGCAGTGCCCTGAAGCTCCATTTTACAACTCGCTTTTTTGGGAGCTGGCCGCAAAAGCGCAGGATGGCTTCAGGCCCTGTTCTGGTTCCGGGGTCATGGTGAGCCTGTGGTTAATTCTTCTTCCTGATGGGAAAATAGGGTGACCTGTGCCTGTCCCAACACCAAGAGCTAGTCTCTCACTGGTTCCCCATCTACCCGTTCATCCTCAGGACAAATTGCAACCTGTACGGAACAGGAGGTTAAAGGTGCTGATGCTCCAAGTAGGGAGATTGTTAGTAAAGCAGCTGGAATGGCGAACCCGGGCACAAGGAGAAGAGAAATGAGGTGAGTTTTAGAAACCTTTCCCCATCACATGGTGTACCAACTTTTTGTTTTCTCATGGATGTTTTCGATGTAGGAATATGGCCTTGAACCTGTAGATTTGGGACCCATGCGAAGGGTACCACGCAGTATTACTTTAAAGGGTCTGCGTTTGCTCACCCAACCTCACCAAACCTCTCAGCCCCAAGAGTGTCCACCCTTATGTCTCATCCAGCTGTGGGTCTAGATATGGTCAATCCAGGTTGCATCACAGCCCCTGAACGCATTGTGTAAGAATTTCTCTCTCTTTCACTGTCTTTGTTTCATGGGTTTTTCGAAGTAATTTATTTTTATAATGGGGTTTAGCTGCTTTTCACTGCTGTGTTTATGCCGCTTTACACCCACTTGACACACTAACAGAGAGATATCAATACATAGGTTTTAAGATTATTACTAGTCAGATATATTCTTGTGCGGTGAATAGGGCGTGTTGAGTCCAGTTCTCTGAGCAAGGAGTAGGTCTTGTCTATTACATATTGGGTTTATGGAACGGTATCTGAGATAATTTGAAACCCTTGTTTTATGTATCACCCCACCTCACCTTTCCCGTTAAGCAGCCATAGTGTGTTTTCTGCATGTGTGACTCTGTTCTGTTTTCTAATTCAGTTCAAGTGTAATGGTTTTTACATTCCCTCTATAAGTGATACCTTATGAGATGTGTCCTTTTCTGTGTGACTTATTTCACTTAGAATCGTCGTACCTAAATCCACTCATCATGCTTCTACTAGCCTTATGACATTGATTTCATGGCTGAGTGATATTCCATTGTACATAAGGACCACAACTTCTTTATCCATTTTTCTCTTTCCTGGGATATTGAAGGTGGAATGAAGTGGAGGTCCTTGTCAACAGAGCAGCCCTAAACTTTGGGGTGCTTGTGTCTTGCTGATTTTTCATTTTCCCAATTTATACCCCCATGAGTGGAAGTGCCCTATGCTCTCTAAGCTGTGCTTTTTAGATGTTTCAGGACACACCGTACACTTCTCCAGAGTGGCTGTTGGCAATTTACATCCCGCCCATCAGTGTAGCAAGGCTCCCATTTCTCCATGGCCTGTCCTGCATTTCTGGTTTTGAGACTTTTTTCAGCATGGCCCTTTTGACCGATGGGGAGCGAGTCTTCTTTGTAGCCCTGATTTGCCTTTCCAGGTTGCTTGGTTGGCCAAAAAGGGCGTATGCGTTTTTTCCTGAATATATTCAGGAAAAAACGCATACGCCCCTTTTGGCCAAGGGCATCATTGTCAACGTTTTCCCGCTTTTCATGTGCTTTAAAGGCGATTCGAATCTACCTCCTGAAATCTGTTTCCTGCAATTCTGCCTTGATTTCAAATCCTCTTCTTTGCCTTCCCTCAATATATTTGTGGACGAGAGTTATCATTTATAACTCTGCAGGTTTGTGAATTGCAGTGCCCTGAAGCTCCATTTTACAACTCGCTTTTTTGGGAGCTGGCCGCAAAAGCGCAGGATGGCTTCAGGCCCTGTTCTGGTTCCGGGGTCCGGGTGAGCCTGTGGTTAATTCTTCTTCCTGATGGGAAAATAGAGTGACCTGTGCCTGTCACAACACCAAGAGCTAGTCTCTCACTGGTTCCCCGTCTACCCGTTCAACCTCAGGACTAATTGCAACCTGTACGGAACAGGAGGTTAAAGGTGCTGATGCTCCAAGTAGGGAGATTGTTAGTAAAGCGGCTGGAATGGCGAACCCGGGCACAAGGAGAAGAGAAATGAGGTGCGTTTTAGAAACCTTTCCCCATCACATGATGTACCATCTTTTTGTTTTCTCATGCATGTTTTCGATGTAGGAATATGCCCTTGAACCTGGAGATTTGGGACCCATGCGATGGGTACCACACAGTATTACTTTAAAGGGTCTGCGTTTGCTCACCCAACCTCACCAAACCTCTCAGCCCCAAGAGTGTCCACCCTTATGTCTCATCCAGCTGTGGGTCTAGATATGGTCAATCCAGGTTGCATCACAGCCCCTGAATGCATTGTGTAAGAATTTCTCTCTCTTTCACTGTCTTTGTTTCATGGGTTTTTCGAAGTAATTTATTTTTATAATGGGGTTTAGCTGCTTTTCACTGCTGTGTTTATGCCGCTTTACACCCACTTGACACACTAACAGAGAGATATCAATACATAGGTTTTAAGATTATTACTAGTCAGATATATTCTTGTGCGGTGAATAGGGCGTGTTGAGTCCAGTTCTCTGAGCAAGGAGTAGGTCTTGTCTATTACATATTGGGTTTATGGAACGGTATCTGAGCTAATTTGAAACCCTTGTTTTATGTATCACCCCACCTCACCTTTCCCGTTAAGCAGCCATAGTGTGTTTTCTGCATGTGTGACTCTGTTCTGTTTTGTAATTCAGTTCAAGTGTAACGGTTTTTACATTCCCTCTATAAGTGATACCTTATGAGAAGTGTCCTTTTCTGTGTGACTTATTTCACTTAGAATCGTCGTACCTAAATCCACTCATCATGCTGCTACTAGCCTTATGACATTGATTTCATGGCTGAGTGATATTCCATTGTACATAAGGACCACAACTTCTTTATCCATTTTTCTCTTTCCTGGGATATTGAAGGTGGAATGAAGTGGAGGTCCTTGTCAACAGAGCAGCCCTAAACTTTGGGGTGCTTGTGTCTTGCTGATTTTTCATTTTCCCAATTTATACCCCCATGAGTGGAAGTGCCCTATGCTCTCTAAGCTGTGTTTTTTAGATGTTTCAGGACACACCGTACACTTCTCCAGAGTGGCTGTTGGCAATTTACATCCCGCCCATCAGTGTAGCAAGGCTCCCATTTCTCCATGGCCTGTCCTGCATTTCTGGTTTTGAGACTTTTTTCAGCATGGCCCTTTTGACCGATGGGGAGCGAGTCTTCTTTGTAGCCCTGATTTGCCATTCCAGGTTGCTTGGTTGGCCAAAAAGGGCGTATGCGTTTTTTCCTGAATATATTCAGGAAAAAACGCATACGCCCTTTTTGGCCAAGGGCATCATTGTCAACGTTTTGCCGCTTTTCATGTGCTTTAAAGGCGATTCGAATCTACCTCCTGAAATCTGTTTCCTGCAATTCTGCCTTGATTTCAAATCCTCTTCTTTGCCTTCTCTCAATATTTTTGTGGACGAGAGTTGTCATTTATAACTCTGCAGGTTTGTGAATTGCAGTGCCCTGAAGCTCCATTTTACAACTCGCTTTTTTGGGAGCTGGCCGCAAAAGCGCAGGATGGCTTCAGGCCCTGTTCTGGTTCCGGGGTCATGGTGAGCCTGTGGTTAATTCTTCTTCCTGATGGGAAAATAGGGTGACCTGTGCCTGTCCCAACACCAAGAGCTAGTCTCTCACTGGTTCCCCATCTACCCGTTCATCCTCAGGACAAATTGCAACCTGTACGGAACAGGAGGTTAAAGGTGCTGATGCTCCAAGTAGGGAGATTGTTAGTAAAGCAGCTGGAATGGCGAACCCGGGCACAAGGAGAAGAGAAATGAGGTGAGTTTTAGAAACCTTTCCCCATCACATGGTGTACCAACTTTTTGTTTTCTCATGGATGGTTTCGATGTAGGAATATGGCCTTGAACCTGAAGATTTGGGACCCATGCGAAGGGTACCACGCAGTATTACTTTAAAGGGTCTGCGTTTGCTCACCCAACCTCACCAAACCTCTCAGCCCCAAGAGTGTCCACCCTTATGTCTCATCCAGCTGTGGGTCTAGATATGGTCAATCCAGGTTGCATCACAGCCCCTGAACGCATTGTGTAAGAATTTCTCTCTCTTTCACTGTCTTTGTTTCATGGGTTTTTCGAAGTAATTTATTTTTATAATGGGGTTTAGCTGCTTTTCACTGCTGTGTTTATGCTGCTTTACACCCACTTGACACACTAACAGAGAGATATCAATACATAGGTTTTAAGATTATTACTAGTCAGATATATTCTTGTGCGGTGAATAGGGCGTGTTGAGTCCAGTTCTCTGAGCAAGGAGTAGGTCTTGTCTATTACATATTGGGTTTATGGAACGGTATCTGAGATAATTTGAAACCCTTGTTTTATGTATCACCCCACCTCACCTTTCCCGTTAAGCAGCCATAGTGTGTTTTCTGCATGTGTGACTCTGTTCTGTTTTGTAATTCAGTTCAAGTGTAACGGTTTTTACATTCCCTCTATAAGTGATACCTTATGAGATGTGTCCTTTTCTGTGTGACTTATTTCACTTAGAATCGTCGTACCTAAATCCACTCATCATGCTTCTATTAGCCTTATGACATTGATTTCATGGCTGAGTGATATTCCATTGTACATAAGGACCACAACTTCTTTATCCATTTTTCTCTTTCCTGGGATATTGAAGGTGGAATGAAGTGGAGGTCCTTGTCAACAGAGCAGCCCTAAACTTTGGGGTGCTTGTGTCTTGCTGATTTTTCATTTTCCCAATTTATACCCCCATGAGTGGAAGTGCCCTATGCTCTCTAAGCTGTGTTTTTTAGATGTTTCAGGACACACCGTACACTTCTCCAGAGTGGCTGTTGGCAATTTACATCCCGCCCATCAGTGTAGCAAGGCTCCCATTTCTCCATGGCCTGTCCTGCATTTCTGGTTTTGAGACTTTTTTCAGCATGGCCCTTTTGACCGATGGGGAGCGAGTCTTCTTTGTAGCCCTGATTTGCCTTTCCAGGTTGCTTGGTTGGCCAAAAAGGGCGTATGCGTTTTTTCCTGAATATATTCAGGAAAAAACGCATACGCCCTTTTTGGCCAAGGGCATCATTGTCAACGTTTTGCCGCTTTTCATGTGCTTTAAAGGCGATTCGAATCTACCTCCTGAAATCTGTTTCCTGCAATTCTGCCTTGATTTCAAATCCTCTTCTTTGCCTTCCCTCAATATATTTGTGGACGAGAGTTATCATTTATAACTCTGCAGGTTTGTGAATTAGAGTGCCCTGAAGCTCCATTTTACAACTCGCTTTTTTGGGAGCTGGCCGCAAAAGCGCAGGATGGCTTCAGGCCCTGTTCTGGTTCCGGGGTCCGGGTGAGCCTGTGGTTAATTCTTCTTCCTGATGGGAAAATAGAGTAACCTGTGCCTGTCACAACACCAAGAGCTAGTCTCTCACTGGTTCCCCGTCTACCCGTTCAACCTCAGGACTAATTGCAACCTGTACGGAACAGGAGGTTAAAGGTGCTGATGCTCCAAGTAGGGAGATTGTTAGTAAAGCGGCTGGAATGGCGAACCCGGGCACAAGGAGAAGAGAAATGAGGTGCGTTTTAGAAACCTTTCCCCATCACATGATGTACCATCTTTTTGTTTTCTCATGCATGTTTTCGATGTAGGAATATGCCCTTTAACCTGGAGATTTGGGACCCATGGGACGGGTACTACGCAGTATTACTTTAAAGGGTCTGCGTTTGCTCACCCAACCTCACCAAACCTCTCAGCCCCAAGAGTGTCCACCCTTATGTCTCATCCAGCTGTGGGTCTAGATATGGTCAATCCAGGTTGCATCACAGCCCCTGAACGCATTGTGTAAGAATTTCTCTCTCTTTCACTGTCTTTGTTTCATGGGTTTTTTGAAGTAATTTATTTTTATAATGGGGTTTAGCTCTTTTTCACTGCTGTGTTTATGCCGCTTTACACCCACTTGACACACTAACAGAGAGATAGCAATACATAGGTTTTAAGATTATTACTAGTCAGATATATTCTTGTGCGGTGAATAGGGCGTGTTGAGTCCAGTTCTCTGAGCAAGGAGTAGGTCTTGTCTATTACATATTGGGTTTATGGAACGGTATCTGAGCTAATTTGAAACCCTTGTTTTATGTATCACCCCACCTCACCTTTCCCGTTAAGCAGCCATTGTGTGTTTTCTGCATGTGTGACTCTGTTCTGTTTTGTAATTCAGTTCAAGTGTAACGGTTTTTACATTCCCTCTATAAGTGATACCTTATGAGAAGTGTCCTTTTCTGTGTGACTTATTTCACTTAGAATCGTCGTACCTAAATCCACTCATCATGCTGCTACTAGCCTTATGACATTGATTTCATGGCTGAGTGATATTCCATTGTACATAAGGACCACAACTTCTTTATCCATTTTTCTCTTTCCTGGGATATTGAAGGTGGAATGAAGTGGAGGTCCTTGTCAACAGAGCAGCCCTAAACTTTGGGGTGCTTGTGTCTTGCTGATTTTTCATTTTCCCAATTTATACCCCCATGAGTGGAAGTGCCCTATGCTCTCTAAGCTGTGTTTTTTAGATGTTTCAGGAAACACCGTACACTTCTCCAGAGTGGCTGTTGGCAATTTACATCCCGCCCATCAGTGTAGCAAGGCTCCCATTTCTCCATGGCCTGTCCTGCATTTCTGGTTTTGACAGGTTTTTCAGCATGGCCCTTTTGACCGAAGGGTAGCGAGTCTTCTTTGTAGCGCTGATTTGCCTTTCCAGGTTGCTTGGTTGGCCAAAAAGGGCGTATGCGTTTTTTCCTGAATATATTCAGGAAAAAACGCATACGCCCTTTTTGGCCAAGGGCATCATTGTCAACGTTTTGCCGCTTTTCATGTGCTTTAAAGGCGATTCGAATCTACCTCCTGAAATCTGTTTCCTGCAATTCTGCCTTGATTTCAAATCCTCTTCTTTGCCTTCCCTCAATATATTTGTGGACGAGAGTTATCATTTATAACTCTGCAGGTTTGTGAATTGCAGTGCCCTGAAGCTCCATTTTACAACTCGCTTTTTTGGGAGCTGGCCGCAAAAGCGCAGGATGGCTTCAGGCCCTGTTCTGGTTCCGGGGGGGAGGATGAGCCTGTGGTTAATTCTTCTTCCTGATGGGAAAATAGAGTGACCTGTGCCTGTACCAACACCAAGAGCTAGTCTCTCACTGGTTCCCCATCTTCCCGATCATACTCAGGACAAATTGCAACCTGTACGGAACAGGAGGTTAAAGGTGCTGATGCTCCAGGTAGGGAGATTGCTAGTAAAGCGGCTGGAATGGCGAACCCGGGCACAAGGAGAAGAGAAATGTGGTGCGTTTTAGAAACCTTTCCCCATCACATGATGTACCATCTTTTTGTTTTCTCATGCATGTTTTCGATGTAGGAAGATGCCCTTGAACCTGGAGATTTGGGACCCATGGGACGGGTACCACGCAGTATTACTTTAAAGGGTCTGCGTTTGCTCACCCAACCTCACCAAACCTCTCATCCCCAAGAGTGTCCACCCTTATGTCTCATCCAGCTGTGCGTCTAGATATGGTCAATCCAGGTTGCATCACAGCCCCTGAAGGCATTGTGTAAGAATTTCTCTCTCTTTCACGGTGTTTGTTTCATGGGTTTTTCAAAGTAATTTATTTTTATAATGGGGTTTAGCTGCTTTTCACTGCTGTGTTTATGCCGCTTTACACCCACTTGACACACTAACAGAGAGATATCAATACATAGGTTTTAAGATTATTACTAGTCAGATATATTCTTGTGTGGTGAATAGGGCGTGTTGAGTCCAGTTCTCTGAGCAAGGAGTAGGTCTTGTCTATTACATATTGGGTTTATGGAACGGTATCTGAGCTAATTTGAAACCCTTGTTTTATGCATCACCCCACCTCACCTTTCCCGTTAAGCAGCCATAGTGTGTTTTCTGCATGTGTGACTCTGTTCTGTTTTGTAATTCAGTTCAAGTGTAACGGTTTTTACATTCCCTCTATCAGTGATACCTTATGAGAAGTGTCCTTTTCTGTGTGACTTATTTCACTTAGAATCGTCATACCTAAATCCACTCATCATGCTGCTACTAGCCTTATGACATTGATTTCATGGCTGAGTGATATTTCATTGTACATAAGTACCACAACTTCTTTATCCATTTTTCTCTTTCCTGGGATATTGAAGGTGGAATGAAGTGGAGGTCCTTGTCAACAGAGCAGCCCTAAACTTTGGGGTGCTTGTGTCTTGCTGATTTTTCATTTTCCCAATTTATACCCCTATGAGTGGAAGTGCCCTATGCACTCTAATCTGTGTTTTGTAGGTGTTTCAGGACACACCGTAGACTTCTCCAGAGTGGCTGTTGCCAATTTACATCCTGCCCATCAGTGTAGCAAGGCTCCCATTTCTCCATGGCCTGTCCTGCCTTTCTGGTTTTGACACTTTTTTCAGCATGGCCCTTTTGATCGATGGGTAGCGAGTCTTCTTTGTAGCGCTGATTTGCCTTTCCAGGTTGCTTGGTTGGCCAAAAAGGGCGTATGCGTTTTTTCCTGAATATATTCAGGAGAAAACGCATATGCCCTTTTTGGCCAAGGGCATAATTGTCAAAGTTTTGCCGCTTTTCATGTGCTTTAAAGGCGATTCGAATCTACCTCCTGAAATCTGTTTCCTGCAATTCTGCCTTGATTTCAAATCCTCTTCTTTGCCTTCCCTCAATATATTTGTGGACGAGAGTTATCATTTATAACTCTGCAGGTTTGTGAATTGCAGTGCCCTGAAGCTCCATTTTACAACTCGCTTTTTTGAGCACTGGCCGCAAAAGCGCAGGATGGCTTCAGGCCCTGTTCTGGTTCCGGGGGGCAGGCTGAGCCTGTGGTTAATTCTTCTTTCTGATTGTAAAATAGAGTGACCTGTGCCTGTCCCAAAACCAAGAGCTAGTCTCTCATTGGTTCCCCGTCTTTCCATTCATCCTCAGGACAAATTGCAACCTGTACGGAACAGGAGGTTAAAGGTGCTGATGCTCCAAGCAGGGAGATTGCACGTAAAGCATGTGGAATGGCGAACCCAGGCACAAGGAGATGAGAAATGAGGTGCGTTTTAGAAACCTTTCCCCATCACACGGTGTACCATCTTCTGGGTTTCTCATGCATGTTTTCGATGTAGGAAGATGCCCTTGAACCTGGAGATTTGGGACCCATGGGATGGGTACCACGCAGTATTACTTTAAAGGGTCTGCGTTTCCTCACCCTACCTCACCAAACCTCTCAGCCCCAAGAGTGTCCACCCTTATGTCTCATCCACCTGTGCGTCTAGATATGGTCAATCCAGGTTGCATCACAGCCCCTGAACGCATTGTGTAAGAATTTCTCTCTCTTTCACTGTGTTTGTTTCATGGATTTTTCAAAGTAATTTATTTTTATAATGGGGTTTTGCTGCTTCTCACTGCTGTGTTTATGCCGCTTTACACCCACTTGACACACTAACAGAGAGATATCAATACATAGGTTTTAAGCTTATTACCAGTCAGATAGATTCTTGTGCGGTGAATAGGGCGTGTTGAGTCCAGTTCTCTGAGCAAGGAGTAGGTCTTGTCTATTACATATTGGGTTTATGGAACGGTATCTGAGCTAATTTGAAACCCTTGTTTTATGCATCACCCCACCTCACCTTTCCCGTTAAGCAGCCATAGTGTGTTTTCTGCATGTGTGACTCTGTTCTGTTTTGTAATTCAGTTCAAGTGTAACGGTTTTTACATTCCCTCTATCAGTGATACCTTATGAGAAGTGTCCTTTTCTGTGTGACTTATTTCACTTAGAATCGTCGTACCTAAATCCACTCATCATGCTGCTACTAGCCTTATGACATTGATTTCATGGCTGAGTGATATTCCATTGTACATAAGGACCACAACTTCTTTATCCATTTTTCTCTTTCCTGGGATATTTAAGGTGGAATGAAATGGAGGTCCTTGTCAACAGAGCAGCCCTAAACATTGGGGTGCTTGTGTATTGCTGATTTTTCATTTTCCCAATTTATACCCCTATGAGTGGAAGTGCCCTATGCACTCTAATCTGTGTTTTGTAGGTGTTTCAGGACACACCGTAGACTTCTCCAGAGGGGCTGTTGCCAATTTACATCCTGCCCATCAGTGTAGCAAGGCTCCCATTTCTCCATGGCCTGTCCTGCCTTTCTGGTTTTGACACTTTTTTCAGCATGGCCCTTTTGACCGATGGGAAGCGAGACTTCTTTGTAGCGCTGATTTGCCTTTCCAGGTTGCTTGGTTGGCCAAAAAGGGCGTATGCGTTTTTTCCTGAATATATTCAGGAAAAAACGCATACGCCCTTTTTGGCCAAGGGCATCATTGTCAACATTTTGCCGCTTTTCATGTGCTTTAAAGGCGATTCGAATCTACCTCCTGAAATCTGTTTCGTGCAATTCTGCCTTGATTTCAAATCCTCTTCTTTGCCTTCCCTCAATATATTTGTGGACGAGAGTTATCATTTATAACTCTGCAGGTTTGTGAATTGCAGTGCCCTGAAGCTCCATTTTACAACTCGCTTTTTTGAGCACTGGCCGCAAAAGCGCAGGATGGCTTCAGGCCCTGTTCTGGTTCCGGGGGGCAGGCTGAGCCTGTGGTTAATTCTTCTTTCTGATTGTAAAATAGAGTGACCTGTGCCTGTCCCAAAACCAAGAGCTAGTCTCTCATTGGTTCCCCGTCTTTCCATTCATCCTCAGGACAAATTGCAACCTGTACGGAACAGGAGGTTAAAGGTGCTGATGCTCCAAGCAGGGAGATTGCACGTAAAGCATGTGGAATGGCGAACCCAGGCACAAGGAGATGAGAAATGAGGTTCGTTTTAGAAACCTTTCCCCATCACACGGTGTACCATCTTCTGGGTTTCTCATGCATGTTTTCGATGTAGGAAGATGCCCTTGAACCTGGAGATTTGGATCCCATGGGACGGGTACTACGCAGTATTACTTTAAAGGGTCTGCGTTTGCTCACCCAACCTCACCAAACCTCTCAGCCCCAAGAGTGTCCACCCTTATGTCTCATCCAGCTGTGGGTCTAGATATGGTCCATCTAGGTTGCATCACAGCCCTTGAATGCATTGTGTAAGAATTTCTCTCTCTTTCACTGTGTTTGTTTCATGGGTTTTTCAAAATAATTTATTTTTATAATGGGGTTTAGCTGCTTTTCACTGCTGTGTTTATGCCGCTTTACACCCACTTGACACACTAACAGAGAGATATCAATACATAGGTTTTAAGATTATTCCTAGTCAGATATATTCTCGTGCGGTGAATAGGGCGTGTTGAGTCCAGTTCTCTGAGCAAGGAGTAGGTCTTGTCTATTACATATTGGGTTTAGGGAACGGTATCTGAGCTAATTTGAAACCCTTGTTTTATGTATCACCCCACCTCACCTTTCCCGTTAAGCAGCCATAGTGTGTTTTCTGCATGTGTGACTCTGTTCTGTTTTGTAATTCAGTTCAAGTGTAACGGTTTTTACATTCCCTCTATAAGTGATACCTTATGAGAAGTGTCCTTTTCTGTGTGACTTATTTCACTTAGAATCGTCGTACCTAAATCCACTCATCATGCTGCTACTAGCCTTATGACATTGATTTCATGGCTGAGTGATATTCCATTGTACATAAGGACCACAACTTCTTTATCCATTTTTCTCTTTCCTGGGATATTTAAGGTGGAAGGAAGTGGAGGTCCTTGTCAACAGAGCAGCCCTAAACTTTGGGGTGCTTGTGTCTTGCTGATTTTTCATTTTCCCAATTTATACCCCCATGAGTGGAAGTGCCCTATGCTGTCTAAACTGTGTTTTTTAGATGTTTCAGGACTCACCGTACACTTCTCCAGAGTGGCTGTTGGCAATTTACATCCCGCCCATCAGTGTAGCAAGGCTCCCATTTCTCCATGGCCTGTCCTGCATTTCTGGTTTTGACACGTTTTTCAGCATGGCCCTTTTGACCGATGGGTAGCGAGTCTTCTTTGTAGCCCTGATTTGCCTTTCCAGGTTGCTTGGTTGGCCAAAAAGGGCGTATGCGTTTTTTCCTGAATATATTCAGGAAAAAACGCATACGCCCTTTTTGGCCAAGGGCATCATTGTCAACGTTTTGCCGCTTTTCATGTGCTTTAAAGGCGATTCGAATCTACCTCCTGAAATCTGTTTCCTGCAATTCTGCCTTGATTTCAAATCCTCTGCTTTGCCTTCCCTCAATATATTTGTGGACGAGAGTTATCATTTATAACTCTGTAGGTTTGTGAATTGCAGTGCCCTGAAGCTCCATTTTACAACTCGCTTTTTTGGGAGCTGGCCGCAAAAGCGCAGGATGGATTCACGCCCTGTTCTTGTTCCGGGGGGCAGGCTGAGCCTGTGGTTAATTCTTCTTCCTGATGGGAAAATAGAGTAACCTGTGCCTGTGTCCACACCAAGAGCTAGTCTCTCATTGGTTCCCCGTCTTCCCGTTCATCCTCAGGACAAATTGCAACCTGTACGGAACAGGAGGTTAAAGGTGCTGATGCTCCAAGTAGGGAGATTGCTAGTAAAGTGCCTGGAATGGGGAACCCGGGCACAAGGAGATGAGAAATGAGGTGCGTTTCAGAAACCTTTCCCCATCACACGGTGTACCATCTTCTGGGTTTCTCATGCATGTTTTCGATGTAGGAAGATGCCCTTGAACCTGGAGATTTGGGACCCATTGGACGGGTACCACGCAGTATTAATTTAAAGGGTCTGCGTTTGCTCACCCAACCTCACCAAACCTCTCAGCCCCAAGAGTGTCCACCCTTATGTCTCATCCAGCTGTGGGTCTAGATATGGTCAATCCAGGTTGCATCACAGCCCCTGAACGCATTGTGTAAGAATTTCTCTCTCTTTCACTGTCTTTGTTTCATGGGTTTGTAAAAGTAATTTATTTTTATAATGGGGTTTAGCTGCTTTTCACTGCTGTGTTTATGCCGCTTTACACCCACTTGACACACTAATAGAGAGTTATCAATACATAGGTTTTAAGATTATTACTAGTCAGATATATTCTTGTGCGTTGAATAGGGCGTGTTGAGTCCAGTTCTCTGAGCAAGGAGTAGGTCTTGTCTATTACATATTGGGTTTATGGAACGGTATCTGAGCTAATTTGAAACCCTTGTTTTATGTATCACCCCACCTCACCTTTCCCGTTAAGCAGCCATAGTGTGTTTACTGCATGTGTGACTCTGTTCTGTTTTGTAATTCAGTTCAAGTGTAACGGTTTTTACATTCCCTCTATAAGTGATACCTTATGAGAAGTGTCCTTTTCTGTGTGACTTATTTCACTTAGAATCGTCGTACCTAAATCCACTCATCATGCTGCTACTAGCCTTATGACATTGATTTCATGGCTGAGTGATATTCCATTGTACATAAGGACCACAACTTCTTTATCCATTTTTCTCTTTCCTGGGATATTTAAGGTGGAATGAAGTGGAGGTCCTTGTCAACAGAGCAGCCCTAAACTTTGGGGTGCTTGTGTCTTGCTGATTTTTCATTTTCCCAATTTATACCCCCATGAGTGGAAGTGCCCTATGCTCTCTAAGCTGTGTTTTTTAGATGTTTCAGGACTCACGGTACACTCCTCCAGAGTGGCTGTTGGCAATTTACATCCCGCCCATCAGTGTAGCAAGGCTCCCATTTCTCCATGGCCTGTTATGCATTTCTGGTTTTGACACGTTTTTCAGCATGGCCCTTTTGACCGATGGGAAGCGAGACTTCTTTGTAGCGCTGATTTGCTTTTCCAGGTTGCTTGGTTGGCCAAAAAGGGCGTATGCGTTTTTTCCTGAATATATTCAGGAAAAAACGCATACGCCCTTTTTGGCCAAGGGCATCATTGTCAACGTTTTGCCGCTTTTCATGTGCTTTAAAGGCGATTCGACTCTACCTCCTGAAATCTGTTTCCTGCAATTCTGCCTTGATTTCAAATCCTCTTCTTTGCCTTCCCTCAATATATTTGTGGACGAGAGTTATCATTTATAACTCTGCAGGTTTGTGAATTGCAGTGCCCTGAACCTCCATTTTACAACTCGCTGTTTTGGGAGCTGGCCGTAAAAGCGCATGATGGATTCCCGCCCTGTTCTTGTTCCGGGGGGCAGGCTGAGCCTGTGGTTAATTCTTATTCCTGATGGGAAAATAGAGTGACCTGTGCATGTGTCCACACCAAGAGCTAGTCTCTCATTGGTTCCCCGTCTTCCCGTTCATCCTCAGGACAAATTGCAACCTGTACGGAACAGGAGGTTAAAGGTGCTGATGCTCCAAGTAGGGAGATTGCTAGTAAAGCAGCTGGAATGGCGAACCCGGGCACAAGGAGATGAGAAATGAGGTTCGTTTTAGAAACCTTTCCCCATCACACGGTGTACCATCTTCTGGGTTTCTCATGCATGTTTTCGATGTAGGAAGATGCCCTTGAACCTGGAGATTTGGATCCCATGGGACGGGTACTACGCAGTATTACTTTAAAGGGTCTGCGTTTGCTCACCCAACCTCACCAAACCTCTCAGCCCCAAGAGTGTCCACCCTTATGTCTCATCCAGCTGTGGGTCTAGATATGGTCCATCTAGGTTGCATCACAGCCCTTGAATGCATTGTGTAAGAATTTCTCTCTCTTTCACTGTGTTTGTTTCATGGGTTTTTCAAAATAATTTATTTTTATAATGGGGTTTAGCTGCTTTTCACTGCTGTGTTTATGCCGCTTTACACCCACTTGACACACTAACAGAGAGATATCAATACATAGGTTTTAAGATTATTCCTAGTCAGATATATTCTCGTGCGGTGAATAGGGCGTGTTGAGTCCAGTTCTCTGAGCAAGGAGTAGGTCTTGTCTATTACATATTGGGTTTAGGGAACGGTATCTGAGCTAATTTGAAACCCTTGTTTTATGTATCACCCCACCTCACCTTTCCCGTTAAGCAGCCATAGTGTGTTTTCTGCATGTGTGACTCTGTTCTGTTTTGTAATTCAGTTCAAGTGTAACGGTTTTTACATTCCCTCTATAAGTGATACCTTATGAGAAGTGTCCTTTTCTGTGTGACTTATTTCACTTAGAATCGTCGTACCTAAATCCACTCATCATGCTGCTACTAGCCTTATGACATTGATTTCATGGCTGAGTGATATTCCATTGTACATAAGGACCACAACTTCTTTATCCATTTTTCTCTTTCCTGGGATATTTAAGGTGGAAGGAAGTGGAGGTCCTTGTCAACAGAGCAGCCCTAAACTTTGGGGTGCTTGTGTCTTGCTGATTTTTCATTTTCCCAATTTATACCCCCATGAGTGGAAGTGCCCTATGCTGTCTAAACTGTGTTTTTTAGATGTTTCAGGACTCACCGTACACTTCTCCAGAGTGGCTGTTGGCAATTTACATCCCGCCCATCAGTGTAGCAAGGCTCCCATTTCTCCATGGCCTGTCCTGCATTTCTGGTTTTGACACGTTTTTCAGCATGGCCCTTTTGACCGATGGGTAGCGAGTCTTCTTTGTAGCCCTGATTTGCCTTTCCAGGTTGCTTGGTTGGCCAAAAAGGGCGTATGCGTTTTTTCCTGAATATATTCAGGAAAAAACGCATACGCCCTTTTTGGCCAAGGGCATCATTGTCAACGTTTTGCCGCTTTTCATGTGCTTTAAAGGCGATTCGAATCTACCTCCTGAAATCTGTTTCCTGCAATTCTGCCTTGATTTCAAATCCTCTGCTTTGCCTTCCCTCAATATATTTGTGGACGAGAGTTATCATTTATAACTCTGTAGGTTTGTGAATTGCAGTGCCCTGAAGCTCCATTTTACAACTCGCTTTTTTGGGAGCTGGCCGCAAAAGCGCAGGATGGATTCACGCCCTGTTCTTGTTCCGGGGGGCAGGCTGAGCCTGTGGTTAATTCTTCTTCCTGATGGGAAAATAGAGTGACCTGTGCCTGTGTCCACACCAAGAGCTAGTCTCTCCTTGGTTCCCCGTCTTCCCGTTTATCCTCAGGACAAATTGCAACCTGTATGGAACAGGAGGTTAAAGGTGCTGATGCTCCAAGTAGGGAGCTTGCTAGTAAAGCGGCTGGAATGGCGAACCCGGGCACAAGGAGATGAGAAATGAGCTGCGTTTTAGAAACCTTTCCCCATCACACGGTGTACCATCTTCTGGGTTTCTCATGCATGTTTTTGATGTAGGAAGGTGCCCTTGAACCTGGAGATTTGGGACCCATGCGATGGGTACCACGCAGTATTACTTTAAAGGGTCTGCGTTTGCTCACCCAACCTCACCAAACCTCTCAGCCCCAAGAGTGTCCACCTTATGTCTCATCCAGCTGTGCGTCTAGATATGGTCAATCCAGGTTGCATCACAGCCCCTGAACGCATTGTGTAAGAATTTCTCTCTCTTTCACTGTCTTTGTTTCATGGGTGTTTCAAAGTAATTTATTTTTATAATGGGGTTTAGCTGCTTTTCACTGCTGTGTTTATGCCGCTTTACACCCACTTGACACACTAACAGAGAGATATCAATACATAGGTTTTACGATTATTATTAGTCAGATATATTCTTGTGTGGTGAATAGGGCGTGTTGAGTCCAGTTCCCTGAGCAAGGAGTAGGTCTTGTCTATTACATATTGGGATTATGGAACGGTATCTGAGCTAATTTGATACCCTTGTTTTATGTATCACCCCACCTCACCTTTCCCGTTAAGCAGCCATAGTGTGTTTTCTGCATGTGTGA
Organism: Balaenoptera borealis; assembly: GCF_965194805.1. NCBI lineage: Eukaryota > Metazoa > Chordata > Mammalia > Artiodactyla > Balaenopteridae > Balaenoptera > Balaenoptera borealis. Next base: position 207,597 of record NW_028123169.1, read on the forward strand.
CTCTGTTCTGTTTTGTAATTCAGTTCAAGTGTAACCGTTTTTACATTCCCTCTATCAGTGATACCTTATGAGAAGTGTCCTTTTCTGTGTGACTTATTTCACTTAGAATCGTCGTACCTAAATCCACTCATCATGCTGGTACTAACCTTACGACATTGATTTCCTGGCTGAGTGATATTCCATTGTACATAAGGACCACAACTTCTTTATCCATTTTTCTCTTTCCTGGGATATTTAAGGTGGAATGAAGTGGAGGTCCTGGTCAACAGAGCAGCCCTAAACTTTGGGGTGCTTGTGTCTTGCTGATTTTTAATTTTCCCAATTTATACCCCCATGAGTGGAAGTGCCCTATGCTCTCTAAGCTGTGTTTTTCAGATGTTTCAGGACTCACCGGACACTTCTCCAGAGTGGCTCTTGGCAATTTACATCCCGCCCATCAGTGTAGCAAGGCTCCCATTTCTCCATGGCCTGTCCTGCATTTCTGGTTTTGACACTTTTTTCAGCATGGCCCTTTTGACCGATGGGAAGCGAGACTTCTTTGTAGCGCTGATTTGCCTTTCCAGGTTGCTTGGTTGGCCAAAAAGGGCGTATGCGTTTTTTCCTGAATATATTCAGGAAAAAACGCATACGCCCTTTTTGGCCAAGGGCATCATTGTCAACGTTTTGCCGCTTTTCATGTGCTTTAAAGGCGATTCGTATCTACCTCCTGAAATCTGTTTCCTGCAATTCTGCCTTGATTTCAAATCCTCTTCTTTGCCTTCCCTCAATATATTTGTGGACGAGAGTTATCATTTATAACTCTGCAGGTTTGTGAATTGCAGTGCCCTGAACCTCCATTTTACAACTCGTTTTTATGGGAGCTGGCCGCAAAATCGCAGAATGGCTTCAGGCCCTGTTCTGGTTCCGGGGGGGCAGGCTGAGCCTGTGGTTAATTCTTCTTTCTGATGGGAAAATAGAGTGACCTGTGCCTGTCCCAACACCAAGAGCTAGTCTCTCGTTGGTTCCACGTCTTCCCGTTTATCCTCAGGACAAATTGCAACCTGTATGGAACAGGAGGTTAAAGGTGCTGATGCTCCAAGTAGGGAGCTTGCTAGTAAAGCGGCTGGAATGGCGAACCCGGGCACAAGGAGATGAGAAATGAGGTGCGTTTTAGAAACCTTTCCCCATCACACGGTATACCATCTTCTGGGTTTCTCATGCATGTTTTTGATGTAGGAAGATGCCCTTGAACCTGGAGATTTGGGACCCATGCGATGGGTACCACGCAGTATTACTTTAAAGGGTCTGCGTTTGCTCACCCAACCTCACCAAACCTCTCAGCCCCAAGAGTGTCCACCCTTATGTCTCATCCAGCTGTGCGTCTAGATATGGTCAATCCAGGTTGCATCACAGCCCCTGAACGCATTGTGTAAGAATTTCTCTCTCTTTCACTGTCTTTGTTTCATGGGTGTTTCAAAGTAATTTATTTTTATAATGGGGTTTAGCTGCTTTTCACTGCTGTGTTTATGCCGCTTTACACCCACTTGACACACTAACAGAGAGATATCAATACATAGGTTTTACGATTATTATTAGTCAGATATATTCTTGTGCGGTGAATAGGGCGTGTTGAGTCCAGTTCTCTGAGCAAGGAGTAGGTCTTGTCTATTACATATTGGGTTTATGGAACGGTATCTGAGCTAATTTGATACCCTTGTTTTATGTATCACCCCACCTCACCTTTCCCGTTAAGCAGCCATAGTGTGTTTTCTGCATGTGTGACTCTGTTCTGTTTTGTAATTCAGTTCAAGTGTAACGGTTTTTACATTCCCTCTATCAGTGATACCTTATGAGAAGTGTCCTTTTCTGTGTGACTTATTTCACTTAGAATCGTCGTACCTAAATCCACTCATCATGCTGCTACTAACCTTACGACATTGATTTCCTGGCTGAGTGATATTCCATTGTACATAAGGACCACAACTTCTTTATCCATTTTTCTCTTTCCTGGGATATTTAAGGTGGAATGAAGTGGAGGTCCTGGTCAACAGAGCAGCCCTAAACTTTGGGGTGCTTGTGTCTTGCTGATTTTTAATTTTCCCAATTTATACCCCCATGAGTGGAAGTGCCCTATGCTCTCTAAGCTGTGTTTTTCAGATGTTTCAGGACACACCGGACACTTCTCCAGAGTGGCTGTTGGCAATTTACATCCCGCCCATCAGTGTAGCAAGGCTCCCATTTCTCCATGGCCTGTCCTGCATTTCTGGTTTTGACACTTTTTTCAGCATGGCCCTTTTGACCGATGGGAAGCGAGACTTCTTTGTAGCGCTGATTTGCCTTTCCAGGTTCCTTGGTTGGACAGAAGGGCGTATGCGTTTTTTCCTGAATATATTCAGGAAAAAACGCATACGCCCTTTTTGGCCAAGGGCATCATTGTCAACGTTTTGCCGCTTTTCATGTGCTTTAAAGGCGATTCGTATCTACCTCCTGAAATCTGTTTCCTGCAATTCTGCCTTGATTTCAAATCCTCTTCTTTGCCTTCCCTCAATATATTTGTGGACGAGAGTTATCATTTATAACTCTGCAGGTTTGTGAATTGCAGTGCCCTGAACCTCCATTTTACAACTCGTTTTTATGGGAGCTGGCCGCAAAATCGCAGAATGGCTTCAGGCCCTGTTCTGGTTCCGGGGGGCAGGCTGAGGCTGTGGTTGATTCTTCTTTCTGATGGGAAAATAGAGTGACCTGTGCCTGTCCCAACACCAAGAGCTAGTCTCTCGTTGGTTCCACGTCTTCCCGTTTATCCTCAGGACAAATTGCAACCTGTATGGAACAGGAGGTTAAAGGTGCTGATGCTCCAAGTAGGGAGCTTGCTAGTAAAGCAGCTGGAATGGCGAACCCGGGCACAAGGAGATGAGAAATGAGGTGCGTTTTAGAAACCTTTCCCCATCACACGGTGTACCATCTTCTGGGTTTCTCATGCATGTTTTTGATGTAGGAAGATGCCCTTGAACCTGGAGATTTGGGACCCATGCGATGGGTACCACGCAGTATTACTTTAAAGGGTCTGCGTTTGCTCACCCAACCTCACCAAACCTCTCAGCCCCAAGAGTGTCCACCCTTATGTCTCATCCAGCTGTGCGTCTAGATATGGTCAATCCAGGTTGCATCACAGCCCCTGAACGCATTGTGTAAGAATTTCTCTCTCTTTCACTGTCTTTGTTTCATGGGTGTTTCAAAGTAATTTATTTTTATAATGGGGTTTAGCTGCTTTTCACTGCTGTGCTTATGCCGCTTTACACCCACTTGACACACTAACAGAGAGATATCAATACATAGGTTTTACGATTATTATTAGTCAGATATATTCTTGTGCGGTGAATAGGGCGTGTTGAGTCCAGTTCTCTGAGCAAGGAGTAGGTCTTGTCTATTACATATTGGGTTTATGGAACGGTATGTGAGCTAATTTGATACCCTTGTTTTATGTATCACCCCACCTCACCTTTCCCGTTAAGCAGCCATAGTGTGTTTTCTGCATGTGTGACTCTGTTCTGTTTTGTAATTCAGTTCAAGTGTAACGGTTTTTACATTCCCTCTATCAGTGATACCTTATGAGAAGTGTCCTTTTCTGTGTGACTTATTTCACTTAGAATCGTCGTACCTAAATCCACTCATCATGCTGCTACTAACCTTACGACATTGATTTCCTGGCTGAGTGATATTCCATTGTACATAAGGACCACAACTTCTTTATCCATTTTTCTCTTTCCTGGGATATTTAAGGTGGAATGAAGTGGAGGTCCTGGTCAACAGAGCAGCCCTAAACTTTGGGGTGCTTGTGTCTTGCTGATTTTTAATTTTCCCAATTTATACCCCCATGAGTGGAAGTGCCCTATGCTCTCTAAGCTGTGTTTTTCAGATGTTTCAGGACTCACCGGACACTTCTCCAGAGTGGCTCTTGACAATTTACATCCCGCCCATCAGTGTAGCAAGGCTCCCATTTCTCCATGGCCTGTCCTGCATTTCTGGTTTTGACACTTTTTTCAGCATGGCCCTTTTGACCGATGGGAAGCGAGACTTCTTTGTAGCGCTGATTTGCCTTTCCAGGTTGCTTGGTTGGCCAAAAAGGGCGTATGCGTTTTTTCCTGAATATATTCAGGAAAAAACACATACGCCCTTTTTGGCCAAGGGCATCATTGTCAACGTTTTGCCGCTTTTCATGTGCTTTAAAGGCGATTCGTATCTACCTCCTGAAATCTGTTTCCTGCAATTCTGCCTTGATTTCAAATCCTCTTCTTTGCCTTCCCTCAATATATTTGTGGACGAGAGTTATCATTTATAACTCTGCAGGTTTGTGAATTGCAGTGCCCTGAACCTCCATTTTACAACTCGTTTTTATGGGAGCTGGCCGCAAAATCGCAGAATGGCTTCAGGCCCTGTTCTGGTTCCGGGGGGCAGGCTGAGCCTGTGGTTAATTCTTCTTTCTGATGGGAAAATAGAGTGACCTGTGCCTGTCCCAACACCAAGAGCTAGTCTCTCCTTGGTTCCACGTCTTCCCGTTTATCCTCAGGACAAATTGCAACCTGTATGGAACAGGAGGTTAAAGGTGCTGATGCTCCAAGTAGGGAGCTTGCTAGTAAAGCGGCTGGAATGGCGAACCCGGGCACAAGGAGATGAGAAATGAGCTGCGTTTTAGAAACCTTTCCCCATCACACGGTGTACCATCTTCTGGGTTTCTCATGCATGTTTTTGATGTAGGAAGGTGCCCTTGAACCTGGAGATTTGGGACCCATGCGATGGGTACCACGCAGTATTACTTTAAAGGGTCTGCGTTTGCTCACCCAACCTCACCAAACCTCTCAGCCCCAAGAGTGTCCACCCTTATGTCTCATCCAGCTGTGCGTCTAGATATGGTCAATCCAGGTTGCATCACAGCCCCTGAACGCATTGTGTAAGAATTTCTCTCTCTTTCACTGTCTTTGTTTCATGGGTGTTTCAAAGTAATTTATTTTTATAATGGGGTTTAGCTGCTTTTCACTGCTGTGTTTATGCCGCTTTACACCCACTTGACACACTAACAGAGAGATATCAATACATAGGTTTTACGATTATTATTAGTCAGATATATTCTTGTGCGGTGAATAGGGCGTGTTGAGTCCAGTTCTCTGAGCAAGGAGTAGGTCTTGTCTATTACATATTGGGTTTATGGAACGGTATCTGAGCTAATTTGATACCCTTGTTTTATGTATCACCCCACCTCACCTTTCCCGTTAAGCAGCCATAGTGTGTTTTCTGCATGTGTGACTCTGTTCTGTTTTGTAATTCAGTTCAAGTGTAACGGTTTTTACATTCCCTCTATCAGTGATACCTTATGAGAAGTGTCCTTTTCTGTGTGACTTATTTCACTTAGAATCGTCGTACCTAAATCCACTCATCATGCTGCTACTAACCTTACGACATTGATTTCCTGGCTGAGTGATATTCCATTGTACATAAGGACCACAACTTCTTTATCCATTTTTCTCTTTCCTGGGATATTTAAGGTGGAATGAAGTGGAGGTCCTGGTCAACAGAGCAGCCCTAAACTTTGGGGTGCTTGTGTCTTGCTGATTTTTAATTTTCCCAATTTATACCCCCATGAGTGGAAGTGCCCTATGCTCTCTAAGCTGTGTTTTTCAGATGTTTCAGGACTCACCGGACACTTCTCCAGAGTGGCTCTTGGCAATTTACATCCCGCCCATCAGTGTAGCAAGGCTCCCATTTCTCCATGGCCTGTCCTGCATTTCTGGTTTTGACACTTTTTTCAGCATGGCCCTTTTGACCGATGGGAAGCGAGACTTCTTTGTAGCGCTGATTTGCCTTTCCAGGTTGCTTGGTTGGCCAAAAAGGGCGTATGCGTTTTTTCCTGAATATATTCAGGAAAAAACGCATACGCCCTTTTTGGCCAAGGGCATCAATGTCAACGTTTTGCCGCTTTTCATGTGCTTTAAAGGCGATTCGTATCTACCTCCTGAAATCTGTTTCCTGCAATTCTGCCTTGATTTCAAATCCTCTTCTTTGCCTTCCCTCAATATATTTGTGGACGAGAGTTATCATTTATAACTCTGCAGGTTTGTGAGTTGCAGTGCCCTGAACCTCCATTTTACAACTCGTTTTTATGGGAGCTGGCCGCAAAATCGCAGAATGGCTTCAGGCCCTGTTCTGGTTCCGGGGGTCAGGCTGAGCCTGTGGTTAATTCTTCTTTCTGATGGGAAAATAGAGTGACCTGTGCCTGTCCCAACACCAAGAGCTAGTCTCTCGTTGGTTCCACGTCTTCCCGTTTATCCTCAGGACAAATTGCAACCTGTACGGAACAGGAGGTTAAAGGTGCTGATGCTCCAAGTAGGGAGCTTGCTAGTAAAGCGGCTGGAATGGCGAACCCGGGCACAAGGAGATGAGAAATGAGGTGCGTTTTAGAAACCTTTCCCCATCACACGGTGTACCATCTTCTGGGTTTCTCATGCATGTTTTTGATGTAGGAAGATGCCCTTGAACCTGGAGATTTGGGACCCATGCGATGGGTACCACGCAGTATAACTTTAAAGGGTCTGCGTTTGCTAACCCAACCTCACCAAACCTCTCAGCCCCAAGAGTGTCCACCCTTATGTCTCATCCAGCTGTGCGTCTAGATATGGTCAATCCAGTTTGCATCACAGCCCCTGAACGCATTGTGTAAGAATTTCTCTCTCTTTCACTGTCTTTGTTTCATGGGTGTTTCAAAGTAATTTATTTTTATAATGGGGTTTAGCTGCTTTTCACTGCTGTGTTTATGCCGCTTTACACCCACTTGACACACTAACAGAGAGATATCAATACATAGGTTTTACGATTATTATTAGTCAGATATATTCTTGTGCGGTGAATAGGGCGTGTTGAGTCCAGTTCTCTGAGCAAGGAGTAGGTCTTGTCTATTACATATTGGGTTTATGGAACGGTATGTGAGCTAATTTGATACCCTTGTTTTATGTATCACCCCACCTCACCTTTCCCGTTAAGCAGCCATAGTGTGTTTTCTGCATGTGTGACTCTGTTCTGTTTTGTAATTCAGTTCAAGTGTAACGGTTTTTACATTCCCTCTATCAGTGATACCTTATGAGAAGTGTCCTTTTCTGTGTGACTTATTTCACTTAGAATCGTCGTACCTAAATCCACTCATCATGCTGCTACTAACCTTACGACATTGATTTCCTGGCTGAGTGATATTCCATTGTACATAAGGACCACAACTTCTTTATCCATTTTTCTCTTTCCTGGGATATTTAAGGTGGAATGAAGTGGAGGTCCTGGTCAACAGAGCAGCCCTAAACTTTGGGGTGCTTGTGTCTTGCTGATTTTTAATTTTCCCAATTTATACCCCCATGAGTGGAAGTGCCCTATGCTCTCTAAGCTGTGTTTTTCAGATGTTTCAGGACTCACCGGACACTTCTCCAGAGTGGCTCTTGACAATTTACATCCCGCCCATCAGTGTAGCAAGGCTCCCATTTCTCCATGGCCTGTCCTGCATTTCTGGTTTTGACACTTTTTTCAGCATGGCCCTTTTGACCGATGGGAAGCGAGACTTCTTTGTAGCGCTGATTTGCCTTTCCAGGTTGCTTGGTTGGCCAAAAAGGGCGTATGCGTTTTTTCCTGAATATATTCAGGAAAAAACACATACGCCCTTTTTGGCCAAGGGCATCATTGTCAACGTTTTGCCGCTTTTCATGTGCTTTAAAGGCGATTCGTATCTACCTCCTGAAATCTGTTTCCTGCAATTCTGCCTTGATTTCAAATCCTCTTCTTTGCCTTCCCTCAATATATTTGTGGACGAGAGTTATCATTTATAACTCTGCAGGTTTGTGAATTGCAGTGCCCTGAACCTCCATTTTACAACTCGTTTTTATGGGAGCTGGCCGCAAAATCGCAGAATGGCTTCAGGCCCTGTTCTGGTTCCAGGGGGCAGGCTGAGCCTGTGGTTAATTCTTCTTTCTGATGGGAAAATAGAGTGACCTGTGCCTGTCCCAACACCAAGAGCTAGTCTCTCCTTGGTTCCACGTCTTCCCGTTTATCCTCAGGACAAATTGCAACCTGTATGGAACAGGAGGTTAAAGGTGCTGATGCTCCAAGTAGGGAGCTTGCTAGTAAAGCGGCTGGAATGGCGAACCCGGGCACAAGGAGATGAGAAATGAGCTGCGTTTTAGAAACCTTTCCCCATCACACGGTGTACCATCTTCTGGGTTTCTCATGCATGTTTTTGATGTAGGAAGGTGCCCTTGAACCTGGAGATTTGGGACCCATGCGATGGGTACCACGCAGTATTACTTTAAAGGGTCTGCGTTTGCTCACCCAACCTCACCAAACCTCTCAGCCCCAAGAGTGTCCACCCTTATGTCTCATCCAGCTGTGCGTCTAGATATGGTCAATCCAGGTTGCATCACAGCCCCTGAACGCATTGTGTAAGAATTTCTCTCTCTTTCACTGTCTTTGTTTCATGGGTGTTTCAAAGTAATTTATTTTTATAATGGGGTTTAGCTGCTTTTCACTGCTGTGTTTATGCCGCTTTACACCCACTTGACACACTAACAGAGAGATATCAATACATAGGTTTTACGATTATTATTAGTCAGATATATTCTTGTGCGGTGAATAGGGCGTGTTGAGTCCAGTTCTCTGAGCAAGGAGTAGGTCTTGTCTATTACATATTGGGTTTATGGAACGGTATCTGAGCTAATTTGATACCCTTGTTTTATGTATCACCCCACCTCACCTTTCCCGTTAAGCAGCCATAGTGTGTTTTCTGCATGTGTGACTCTGTTCTGTTTTGTAATTCAGTTCAAGTGTAACGGTTTTTACATTCCCTCTATCAGTGATACCTTATGAGAAGTGTCCTTTTCTGTGTGACTTATTTCACTTAGAATCGTCGTACCTAAATCCACTCATCATGCTGCTACTAACCTTACGACATTGATTTCCTGGCTGAGTGATATTCCATTGTACATAAGGACCACAACTTCTTTATCCATTTTTCTCTTTCCTGGGATATTTAAGGTGGAATGAAGTGGAGGTCCTGGTCAACAGAGCAGCCCTAAACTTTGGGGTGCTTGTGTCTTGCTGATTTTTAATTTTCCCAATTTATACCCCCATGAGTGGAAGTGCCCTATGCTCTCTAAGCTGTGTTTTTCAGATGTTTCAGGACTCACCGGACACTTCTCCAGAGTGGCTCTTGGCAATTTACATCCCGCCCATCAGTGTAGCAAGGCTCCCATTTCTCCATGGCCTGTCCTGCATTTCTGGTTTTGACACTTTTTTCAGCATGGCCCTTTTGACCGATGGGAAGCGAGACTTCTTTGTAGCGCTGATTTGCCTTTCCAGGTTGCTTGGTTGGCCAAAAAGGGCGTATGCGTTTTTTCCTGAATATATTCAGGAAAAAACGCATACGCCCTTTTTGGCCAAGGGCATCAATGTCAACGTTTTGCCGCTTTTCATGTGCTTTAAAGGCGATTCGTATCTACCTCCTGAAATCTGTTTCCTGCAATTCTGCCTTGATTTCAAATCCTCTTCTTTGCCTTCCCTCAATATATTTGTGGACGAGAGTTATCATTTATAACTCTGCAGGTTTGTGAGTTGCAGTGCCCTGAACCTCCATTTTACAACTCGTTTTTATGGGAGCTGGCCGCAAAATCGCAGAATGGCTTCAGGCCCTGTTCTGGTTCCGGGGGTCAGGCTGAGCCTGTGGTTAATTCTTCTTTCTGATGGGAAAATAGAGTGACCTGTGCCTGTCCCAACACCAAGAGCTAGTCTCTCGTTGGTTCCACGTCTTCCCGTTTATCCTCAGGACAAATTGCAACCTGTACGGAACAGGAGGTTAAAGGTGCTGATGCTCCAAGTAGGGAGCTTGCTAGTAAAGCGGCTGGAATGGCGAACCCGGGCACAAGGAGATGAGAAATGAGGTGCGTTTTAGAAACCTTTCCCCATCACACGGTGTACCATCTTCTGGGTTTCTCATGCATGTTTTTGATGTAGGAAGATGCCCTTGAACCTGGAGATTTGGGACCCATGCGATGGGTACCACGCAGTATAACTTTAAAGGGTCTGCGTTTGCTAACCCAACCTCACCAAACCTCTCAGCCCCAAGAGTGTCCACCCTTATGTCTCATCCAGCTGTGCGTCTAGATATGGTCAATCCAGTTTGCATCACAGCCCCTGAACGCATTGTGTAAGAATTTCTCTCTCTTTCACTGTCTTTGTTTCATGGGTGTTTCAAAGTAATTTATTTTTATAATGGGGTTTAGCTGCTTTTCACTGCTGTGTTTATGCCGCTTTACACCCACTTGACACACTAACAGAGAGATATCAATACATAGGTTTTACGATTATTATTAGTCAGATATATTCTTGTGCGGTGAATAGGGCGTGTTGAGTCCAGTTCTCTGAGCAAGGAGTAGGTCTTGTCTATTACATATTGGGATTATGGAACGGTATCTGAGCTAATTTGATACCCTTGTTTTATGTATCACCCCACCTCACCTTTCCCGTTAAGCAGCCATAGTGTGTTTTCTGCATGTGTGACTCTGTTCTGTTTTGTAATTCAGTTCAAGTGTAACGGTTTTTACATTCCCTCTATCAGTGATACCTTATGAGAAGTGTCCTTTTCTGTGTGACTTATTTCACTTAGAATCGTCATACCTAAATCCACTCATCATGCTGCTACTAACCTTACGACATTGATTTCCTGGCTGAGTGATATTCCATTGTACATAAGGACCACAACTTCTTTATCCATTTTTCTCTTTCCTGGGATATTTAAGGTGGAATGAAGTGGAGGTCCTGGTCAACAGAGCAGCCCTAAACTTTGGGGTGCTTGTGTCTTGCTGATTTTTAATTTTCCCAATTTATACCCCCATGAGTGGAAGTGCCCTATGCTCTCTAAGCTGTGTTTTTCAGATGTTTCAGGACTCACCGGACACTTCTCCAGAGTGGCTCTTGGCAATTTACATCCCGCCCATCAGTGTAGCAAGGCTCCCATTTCTCCATGGCCTGTCCTGCATTTCTGGTTTTGACACTTTTTTCAGCATGGCCCTTTTGACCGATGGGAAGCGAGACTTCTTTGTAGCGCTGATTTGCCTTTCCAGGTTGCTTGGTTGGCCAAAAAGGGGGTATGCGTTTTTTCCTGAATATATTCAGGAAAAAACGCATACGCCCTTTTTGGCCAAGGGCATCATTGTCAACGTTTTGCCGCTTTTCATGTGCTTAAAGGCAATTCGTATCTACCTCCTGAAATCTGTTTCCTGCAATTCTGCCTTGATTTCAAATCCTCTTCTTTGCCTTCCCTCAATATATTTGTGGACGAGAGTTATCATTTATAACTCTGCAGGTTTGTGAATTGCAGTGCCCTGAACCTCCATTTTACAACTCGTTTTTATGGGAGCTGGCCGCAAAATCGCAGAATGGCTTCAGGCCCTGTTCTGGTTCCGGGGGACAGGCTGAGCCTGTGGTTAATTCTTCTTTCTGATGGGAAAATAGAGTGACCTGTGCCTGTCCCAACACCAAGAGCTAGTCTCTCGTTGGTTCCACGTCTTCCCGTTTATCCTCAGGACAAATTGCAACCTGTACGGAACAGGAGGTTAAAAGTGCTGATGCTCCAAGTAGGGAGCTTGCTAGTAAAGCGGCTGGAATGGCGAACCCGGGCACAAGGAGATGAGAAATGAGGTGCGTTTTAGAAACATTTCCCCATCACACGATGTACCATCTTCTGGGTTTCTCATGCATGTTTTTGATGTAGGAAGATGCCCTTGAACCTGGAGATTTGGGACCCATGCGATGGGTACCACGCAGTATTACTTTAAAGGGTCTGCGTTTGCTCACCCAACCTCACCAAACCTCTTATCCCCAAGAGTGTCCACCCTTATGTCTCATCCAGCTGTGGGTCTAGACATGGTCAATCTAGGTTGCATCACAGCCCCTGAACGCATTGTGTAAGAATTTCTCTCTCTTTCACTGTCTTTGTTTCATGGGTGTTTCAAAGTAATTTATTTTTATAATGGGGTTTAGCTGCTTTTCACTGCTGTGTTTATGCCACTTTACACCCACTTGACACACTAACAGAGAGATATCAATACATAGGTTTTACGATTATTATTAGTCAGATATATTCTTGTGCGGTGAATAGGGCGTGTTGAGTCCAGTTCTCTGAGCAAGGAGTAGGTCTTGTGTATTACATATTGGGTTTATGTAACGGTATCTGAGCTAATTTGATACCCTTGTTTTATGTATCACCCCACCTCACCTTTCCCGTTAAGCAGCCATAGTGTGTTTTCTGCATGTGTGACTCTGTTCTGTTTTGTAATTCAGTTCAAGTGTAACGGTTTTTACATTCCCTCTATCAGTGATACCTTATGAGAAGTGTCCTTTTCTGTGTGACTTATTTCACTTAGAATCGTCGTACCTAAATCCACTCATCATGCTGCTACTAACCTTACGACATTGATTTCCTGGCTGAGTGATATTCCATTGTACATAAGGACCACAACTTCTTTATCCATTTTTCTCTTTCCTGGGATATTTAAGGTGGAATGAAGTGGAGGTCCTGGTCAACAGAGCAGCCCTAAACTTTGGGGTGCTTGTGTCTTGCTGATTTTTAATTTTCCCAATTTATACCCCCATGAGTGGAAGTGCCCTATGCTCTCTAAGCTGTGTTTTTCAGATATTTCAGGACTCACCGGACACTTCTCCAGAGTGGCTCTTGGCAATTTACATCCCGCCCATCAGTGTAGCAAGGCTCCCATTTCTCCATGGCCTGTCCTGCATTTCTGGTTTTGACACTTTTTTCAGCATGGCCCTTTTGACCGATGGGAAGCGAGACTTCTTTGTAGCGCTGATTTGCCTTTCCAGGTTCCTTGGTTGGACAGAAGGGCGTATGCGTTTTTTCCTGAATATATTCAGGAAAAAACGCATACGCCCTTTTTGGCCAAGGGCATCATTGTCAACGTTTTGCCGCTTTTCATGTGCTTTAAAGGCGATTCGTATCTACCTCCTGAAATCTGTTTCCTGCAATTCTGCCTTGATTTCAAATCCTCTTCTTTGCCTTCCCTCAATATATTTGTGGACGAGAGTTATCATTTATAACTCTGCAGGTTTGTGAATTGCAGTGCCCTGAACCTCCATTTTACAACTCGTTTTTATGGGAGCTGGCCGCAAAATCGCAGAATGGCTTCAGGCCCTGTTCTGGTTCCGGGGGGCAGGCTGAGCCTGTGGTTGATTCTTCTTTCTGATGGGAAAATAGAGTGACCTGTGCCTGTCCCAACACCAAGAGCTAGTCTCTCGTTGGTTCCACGTCTTCCCGTTTATCCTCAGGACAAATTGCAACCTGTATGGAACAGGAGGTTAAAGGTGCTGATGCTCCAAGTAGGGAGCTTGCTAGTAAAGCAGCTGGAATGGCGAACCCGGGCACAAGGAGATGAGAAATGAGGTGCGTTTTAGAAACCTTTCCCCATCACACGGTGTACCATCTTCTGGGTTTCTCATGCATGTTTTTGATGTAGGAAGATGCCCTTGAACCTGGAGATTTGGGACCCATGCGATGGGTACCACGCAGTATTACTTTAAAGGGTCTGCGTTTGCTCACCCAACCTCACCAAACCTCTCAGCCCCAAGAGTGTCCACCCTTATGTCTCATCCAGCTGTGCGTCTAGATATGGTCAATCCAGGTTGCATCACAGCCCCTGAACGCATTGTGTAAGAATTTCTCTCTCTTTCACTGTCTTTGTTTCATGGGTGTTTCAAAGTAATTTATTTTTATAATGGGGTTTAGCTGCTTTTCACTGCTGTGCTTATGCCGCTTTACACCCACTTGACACACTAACAGAGAGATATCAATACATAGGTTTTACGATTATTATTAGTCAGATATATTCTTGTGCGGTGAATAGGGCGTGTTGAGTCCAGTTCTCTGAGCAAGGAGTAGGTCTTGTCTATTACATATTGGGTTTATGGAACGGTATGTGAGCTAATTTGATACCCTTGTTTTATGTATCACCCCACCTCACCTTTCCGGTTAAGCAGCCATAGTGTGTTTTCTGCATGTGTGACTCTGTTCTGTTTTGTAATTCAGTTCAAGTGTAACGGTTTTTACATTCCCTCTATCAGTGATACCTTATGAGAAGTGTCCTTTTCTGTGTGACTTATTTCACTTAGAATCGTCGTACCTAAATCCACTCATCATGCTGCTACTAACCTTACGACATTGATTTCCTGGCTGAGTGATATTCCATTGTACATAAGGACCACAACTTCTTTATCCATTTTTCTCTTTCCTGGGATATTTAAGGTGGAATGAAGTGGAGGTCCTGGTCAACAGAGCAGCCCTAAACTTTGGGGTGCTTGTGTCTTGCTGATTTTTAATTTTCCCAATTTATACCCCCATGAGTGGAAGTGCCCTATGCTCTCTAAGCTGTGTTTTTCAGATGTTTCAGGACTCACCGGACACTTCTCCAGAGTGGCTCTTGACAATTTACATCCCGCCCATCAGTGTAGCAAGGCTCCCATTTCTCCATGGCCTGTCCTGCATTTCTGGTTTTGACACTTTTTTCAGCATGGCCCTTTTGACCGATGGGAAGCGAGACTTCTTTGTAGCGCTGATTTGCCTTTCCAGGTTGCTTGGTTGGCCAAAAAGGGCGTATGCGTTTTTTCCTGAATATATTCAGGAAAAAACACATACGCCCTTTTTGGCCAAGGGCATCATTGTCAACGTTTTGCCGCTTTTCATGTGCTTTAAAGGCGATTCGTATCTACCTCCTGAAATCTGTTTCCTGCAATTCTGCCTTGATTTCAAATCCTCTTCTTTGCCTTCCCTCAATATATTTGTGGACGAGAGTTATCATTTATAACTCTGCAGGTTTGTGAATTGCAGTGCCCTGAACCTCCATTTTACAACTCGTTTTTATGGGAGCTGGCCGCAAAATCGCAGAATGGCTTCAGGCCCTGTTCTGGTTCCGGGGGGCAGGCTGAGCCTGTGGTTAATTCTTCTTTCTGATGGGAAAATAGAGTGACCTGTGCCTGTCCCAACACCAAGAGCTAGTCTCTCCTTGGTTCCACGTCTTCCCGTTTATCCTCAGGACAAATTGCAACCTGTATGGAACAGGAGGTTAAAGGTGCTGATGCTCCAAGTAGGGAGCTTGCTAGTAAAGCGGCTGGAATGGCGAACCCGGGCACAAGGAGATGAGAAATGAGCTGCGTTTTAGAAACCTTTCCCCATCACACGGTGTACCATCTTCTGGGTTTCTCATGCATGTTTTTGATGTAGGAAGGTGCCCTTGAACCTGGAGATTTGGGACCCATGCGATGGGTACCACGCAGTATTACTTTAAAGGGTCTGCGTTTGCTCACCCAACCTCACCAAACCTCTCAGCCCCAAGAGTGTCCACCCTTATGTCTCATCCAGCTGTGCGTCTAGATATGGTCAATCCAGGTTGCATCACAGCCCCTGAACGCATTGTGTAAGAATTTCTCTCTCTTTCACTGTCTTTGTTTCATGGGTGTTTCAAAGTAATTTATTTTTATAATGGGGTTTAGCTGCTTTTCACTGCTGTGTTTATGCCGCTTTACACCCACTTGACACACTAACAGAGAGATATCAATACATAGGTTTTACGATTATTATTAGTCAGATATATTCTTGTGCGGTGAATAGGGCGTGTTGAGTCCAGTTCTCTGAGCAAGGAGTAGGTCTTGTCTATTACATATTGGGTTTATGGAACGGTATCTGAGCTAATTTGATACCCTTGTTTTATGTATCACCCCACCTCACCTTTCCCGTTAAGCAGCCATAGTGTGTTTTCTGCATGTGTGACTCTGTTCTGTTTTGTAATTCAGTTCAAGTGTAACGGTTTTTACATTCCCTCTATCAGTGATACCTTATGAGAAGTGTCCTTTTCTGTGTGACTTATTTCACTTAGAATCGTCGTACCTAAATCCACTCATCATGCTGCTACTAACCTTACGACATTGATTTCCTGGCTGAGTGATATTCCATTGTACATAAGGACCACAACTTCTTTATCCATTTTTCTCTTTCCTGGGATATTTAAGGTGGAATGAAGTGGAGGTCCTGGTCAACAGAGCAGCCCTAAACTTTGGGGTGCTTGTGTCTTGCTGATTTTTAATTTTCCCAATTTATACCCCCATGAGTGGAAGTGCCCTATGCTCTCTAAGCTGTGTTTTTCAGATGTTTCAGGACTCACCGGACACTTCTCCAGAGTGGCTCTTGGCAATTTACATCCCGCCCATCAGTGTAGCAAGGCTCCCATTTCTCCATGGCCTGTCCTGCATTTCTGGTTTTGACACTTTTTTCAGCATGGCCCTTTTGACCGATGGGAAGCGAGACTTCTTTGTAGCGCTGATTTGCCTTTCCAGGTTGCTTGGTTGGCCAAAAAGGGCGTATGCGTTTTTTCCTGAATATATTCAGGAAAAAACGCATACGCCCTTTTTGGCCAAGGGCATCAATGTCAACGTTTTGCCGCTTTTCATGTGCTTTAAAGGCGATTCGTATCTACCTCCTGAAATCTGTTTCCTGCAATTCTGCCTTGATTTCAAATCCTCTTCTTTGCCTTCCCTCAATATATTTGTGGACGAGAGTTATCATTTATAACTCTGCAGGTTTGTGAGTTGCAGTGCCCTGAACCTCCATTTTACAACTCGTTTTTATGGGAGCTGGCCGCAAAATCGCAGAATGGCTTCAGGCCCTGTTCTGGTTCCGGGGGTCAGGCTGAGCCTGTGGTTAATTCTTCTTTCTGATGGGAAAATAGAGTGACCTGTGCCTGTCCCAACACCAAGAGCTAGTCTCTCGTTGGTTCCACGTCTTCCCGTTTATCCTCAGGACAAATTGCAACCTGTACGGAACAGGAGGTTAAAGGTGCTGATGCTCCAAGTAGGGAGCTTGCTAGTAAAGCGGCTGGAATGGCGAACCCGGGCACAAGGAGATGAGAAATGAGGTGCGTTTTAGAAACCTTTCCCCATCACACGGTGTACCATCTTCTGGGTTTCTCATGCATGTTTTTGATGTAGGAAGATGCCCTTGAACCTGGAGATTTGGGACCCATGCGATGGGTACCACGCAGTATAACTTTAAAGGGTCTGCGTTTGCTAACCCAACCTCACCAAACCTCTCAGCCCCAAGAGTGTCCACCCTTATGTCTCATCCAGCTGTGCGTCTAGATATGGTCAATCCAGGTTGCATCACAGCCCCTGAACGCATTGTGTAAGAATTTCTCTCTCTTTCACTGTCTTTGTTTCATGGGTGTTTCAAAGTAATTTATTTTTATAATGGGGTTTAGCTGCTTTTCACTGCTGTGTTTATGCCGCTTTACACCCACTTGACACACTAACAGAGAGATATCAATACATAGGTTTTACGATTATTATTAGTCAGATATATTCTTGTGCGGTGAATAGGGCGTGTTGAGTCCAGTTCTCTGAGCAAGGAGTAGGTCTTGTCTATTACATATTGGGATTATGGAACGGTATCTGAGCTAATTTGATACCCTTGTTTTATGTATCACCCCACCTCACCTTTCCCGTTAAGCAGCCATAGTGTGTTTTCTGCATGTGTGACTCTGTTCTGTTTTGTAATTCAGTTCAAGTGTAACGGTTTTTACATTCCCTCTATCAGTGATACCTTATGAGAAGTGTCCTTTTCTGTGTGACTTATTTCACTTAGAATCGTCATACCTAAATCCACTCATCATGCTGCTACTAACCTTACGACATTGATTTCCTGGCTGAGTGATATTCCATTGTACATAAGGACCACAACTTCTTTATCCATTTTTCTCTTTCCTGGGATATTTAAGGTGGAATGAAGTGGAGGTCCTGGTCAACAGAGCAGCCCTAAACTTTGGGGTGCTTGTGTCTTGCTGATTTTTAATTTTCCCAATTTATACCCCCATGAGTGGAAGTGCCCTATGCTCTCTAAGCTGTGTTTTTCAGATGTTTCAGGACTCACCGGACACTTCTCCAGAGTGGCTCTTGGCAATTTACATCCCGCCCATCAGTGTAGCAAGGCTCCCATTTCTCCATGGCCTGTCCTGCATTTCTGGTTTTGACACTTTTTTCAGCATGGCCCTTTTGACCGATGGGAAGCGAGACTTCTTTGTAGCGCTGATTTGCCTTTCCAGGTTGCTTGGTTGGCCAAAAAGGGCGTATGCGTTTTTTCCTGAATATATTCAGGAAAAAACGCATACGCCCTTTTTGGCCAAGGGCATCATTGTCAACGTTTTGCCGCTTTTCATGTGCTTAAAGGCAATTCGTATCTACCTCCTGAAATCTGTTTCCTGCAATTCTGCCTTGATTTCAAATCCTCTTCTTTGCCTTCCCTCAATATATTTGTGGACGAGAGTTATCATTTATAACTCTGCAGGTTTGTGAATTGCAGTGCCCTGAACCTCCATTTTACAACTCGTTTTTATGGGAGCTGGCCGCAAAATCGCAGAATGGCTTCAGGCCCTGTTCTGGTTCCGGAGGTCAGGCTGAGCCTGTGGTTAATTCTTCTTTCTGATGGGAAAATAGAGTGACCTGTGCCTGTCCCAACACCAAGAGCTAGTCTCTCGTTGGTTCCACGTCTTCCCGTTTATCCTCAGGACAAATTGCAACCTGTACGGAACAGGAGGTTAAAAGTGCTGATGCTCCAAGTAGGGAGCTTGCTAGTAAAGCGGCTGGAATGGCGAACCCGGGCACAAGGAGATGAGAAATGAGGTGCGTTTTAGAAACATTTCCCCATCACACGATGTACCATCTTCTGGGTTTCTCATGCATGTTTTTGATGTAGGAAGATGCCCTTGAACCTGGAGATTTGGGACCCATGCGATGGGTACCACGCAGTATTACTTTAAAGGGTCTGCGTTTGCTCACCCAACCTCACCAAACCTCTTATCCCCAAGAGTGTCCACCCTTATGTCTCATCCAGCTGTGGGTCTAGATATGGTCAATCTAGGTTGCATCACAGCCCCTGAACGCATTGTGTAAGAATTTCTCTCTCTTTCACTGTCTTTGTTTCATGGGTGTTTCAAAGTAATTTATTTTTATAATGGGGTTTAGCTGCTTTTCACTGCTGTGTTTATGCCACTTTACACCCACTTGACACACTAACAGAGAGATATCAATACATAGGTTTTACGATTATTATTAGTCAGATATATTCTTGTGCGGTGAATAGGGCGTGTTGAGTCCAGTTCTCTGAGCAAGGAGTAGGTCTTGTGTATTACATATTGGGTTTATGGAACGGTATCTGAGCTAATTTGATACCCTTGTTTTATGTATCACCCCACCTCACCTTTCCCGTTAAGCAGCCATAGTGTGTTTTCTGCATGTGTGACTCTGTTCTGTTTTGTAATTCAGTTCAAGTGTAACGGTTTTTACATTCCCTCTATCAGTGATACCTTATGAGAAGTGTCCTTTTCTGTGTGACTTATTTCACTTAGAATCGTCGTACCTAAATCCACTCATCATGCTGCTACTAACCTTACGACATTGATTTCCTGGCTGAGTGATATTCCATTGTACATAAGGACCACAACTTCTTTATCCATTTTTCTCTTTCCTGGGATATTTAAGGTGGAATGAAGTGGAGGTCCTGGTCAACAGAGCAGCCCTAAACTTTGGGGTGCTTGTGTCTTGCTGATTTTTAATTTTCCCAATTTATACCCCCATGAGTGGAAGTGCCCTATGCTCTCTAAGCTGTGTTTTTCAGATATTTCAGGACTCACCGGACACTTCTCCAGAGTGGCTCTTGGCAATTTACATCCCGCCCATCAGTGTAGCAAGGCTCCCATTTCTCCATGGCCTGTCCTGCATTTCTGGTTTTGACACTTTTTTCAGCATGGCCCTTTTGACCGATGGGAAGCGAGACTTCTTTGTAGCGCTGATTTGCCTTTCCAGGTTGCTTGGTTGGCCAAAAAGGGCGTATGCGTTTTTTCCTGAATATATTCAGGAAAAAACGCATACGCCCTTTTTGGCCAAGGGCATCATTGTCAACGTTTTGCCGCTTTTCATGTGCTTTAAAGGCGATTCGTATCTACCTCCTGAAATCTGTTTCCTGCAATTCTGCCTTGATTTCAAATCCTCTTCTTTGCCTTCCCTCAATATATTTGTGGACGAGAGTTATCATTTATAACTCTGCAGGTTTGTGAATTGCAGTGCCCTGAACCTCCATTTTACAACTCGTTTTTATGGGAGCTGGCCGCAAAATCGCAGAATGGCTTCAGGCCCTGTTCTGGTTCCGGGGGGCAGGCTGAGCCTGTGGTTGATTCTTCTTTCTGATGGGAAAATAGAGTGACCTGTGCCTGTCCCAACACCAAGAGCTAGTCTCTCGTTGGTTCCACGTCTTCCCGTTTATCCTCAGGACAAATTGCAACCTGTATGGAACAGGAGGTTAAAGGTGCTGATGCTCCAAGTAGGGGGCTTGCTAGTAAAGAGGCTGGAATGGCGAACCCGGGCACAAGGAGATGAGAAATGAGGTGCGTTTTAGAAACCTTTCCCCATCACACGGTGTACCATCTTCTGGGTTTCTCATGCATGTTTTTGATGTAGGAAGATGCCCTTGAACCTGGAGATTTGGGACCCATGCGATGGGTACCACGCAGTATTACTTTAAAGGGTCTGCGTTTGCTCACCCAACCTCACCAAACCTCTCAGCCCCAAGAGTGTCCACCTTATGTCTCATCCAGCTGTGCGTCTAGATATGGTCAATCCAGGTTGCATCACAGCCCCTGAACGCATTGTGTAAGAATTTCTCTCTCTTTCACTGTCTTTGTTTCATGGGTGTTTCAAAGTAATTTATTTTTATAATGGGGTTTAGCTGCTTTTCACTGCTGTGTTTATGCCGCTTTACACCCACTTGACACACTAACAGAGAGATATCAATACATAGGTTTTACGATTATTATTAGTCAGATATATTCTTGTGTGGTGAATAGGGCGTGTTGAGTCCAGTTCCCTGAGCAAGGAGTAGGTCTTGTCTATTACATATTGGGATTATGGAACGGTATCTGAGCTAATTTGATACCCTTGTTTTATGTATCACCCCACCTCACCTTTCCCGTTAAGCAGCCATAGTGTGTTTTCTGCATGTGTGACTCTGTTCTGTTTTGTAATTCAGTTCAAGTGTAACCGTTTTTACATTCCCTCTATCAGTGATACCTTATGAGAAGTGTCCTTTTCTGTGTGACTTATTTCACTTAGAATCGTCGTACCTAAATCCACTCATCATGCTGCTACTAACCTTACGACATTGATTTCCTGGCTGAGTGATATTCCATTGTACATAAGGACCACAACTTCTTTATCCATTTTTCTCTTTCCTGGGATATTTAAGGTGGAATGAAGTGGAGGTCCTGGTCAACAGAGCAGCCCTAAACTTTGGGGTGCTTGTGTCTTGCTGATTTTTAATTTTCCCAATTTATACCCCCATGAGTGGAAGTGCCCTATGCTCTCTAAGCTGTGTTTTTCAGATGTTTCAGGACTCACCGGACACTTCTCCAGAGTGGCTCTTGGCAATTTACATCCCGCCCATCAGTGTAGCAAGGCTCCCATTTCTCCATGGCCTGTCCTGCATTTCTGGTTTTGACACTTTTTTCAGCATGGCCCTTTTGACCGATGGGAAGCGAGACTTCTTTGTAGCGCTGATTTGCCTTTCCAGGTTCCTTGGTTGGACAGAAGGGCGTATGCGTTTTTTCCTGAATATATTCAGGAAAAAACGCATACGCCCTTTTTGGCCAAGGGCATCATTGTCAACGTTTTGCCGCTTTTCATGTGCTTTAAAGGCGATTCGTATCTACCTCCTGAAATCTGTTTCCTGCAATTCTGCCTTGATTTCAAATCCTCTTCTTTGCCTTCCCTCAATATATTTGTGGACGAGAGTTATCATTTATAACTCTGCAGGTTTGTGAATTGCAGTGCCCTGAACCTCCATTTTACAACTCGTTTTTATGGGAGCTGGCCGCAAAATCGCAGAATGGCTTCAGGCCCTGTTCTGGTTCCGGGGGGCAGGCTGAGCCTGTGGTTGATTCTTCTTTCTGATGGGAAAATAGAGTGACCTGTGCCTGTCCCAACACCAAGAGCTAGTCTCTCGTTGGTTCCACGTCTTCCCGTTTATCCTCAGGACAAATTGCAACCTGTATGGAACAGGAGGTTAAAGGTGCTGATGCTCCAAGTAGGGAGCTTGCTAGTAAAGCAGCTGGAATGGCGAACCCGGGCACAAGGAGATGAGAAATGAGGTGCGTTTTAGAAACCTTTCCCCATCACACGGTGTACCATCTTCTGGGTTTCTCATGCATGTTTTTGATGTAGGAAGATGCCCTTGAACCTGGAGATTTGGGACCCATGCGATGGGTACCACGCAGTATTACTTTAAAGGGTCTGCGTTTGCTCACCCAACCTCACCAAACCTCTCAGCCCCAAGAGTGTCCACCCTTATGTCTCATCCAGCTGTGCGTCTAGATATGGTCAATCCAGGTTGCATCACAGCCCCTGAACGCATTGTGTAAGAATTTCTCTCTCTTTCACTGTCTTTGTTTCATGGGTGTTTCAAAGTAATTTATTTTTATAATGGGGTTTAGCTGCTTTTCACTGCTGTGCTTATGCCGCTTTACACCCACTTGACACACTAACAGAGAGATATCAATACATAGGTTTTACGATTATTATTAGTCAGATATATTCTTGTGCGGTGAATAGGGCGTGTTGAGTCCAGTTCTCTGAGCAAGGAGTAGGTCTTGTCTATTACATATTGGGTTTATGGAACGGTATGTGAGCTAATTTGATACCCTTGTTTTATGTATCACCCCACCTCACCTTTCCCGTTAAGCAGCCATAGTGTGTTTTCTGCATGTGTGACTCTGTTCTGTTTTGTAATTCAGTTCAAGTGTAACGGTTTTTACATTCCCTCTATCAGTGATACCTTATGAGAAGTGTCCTTTTCTGTGTGACTTATTTCACTTAGAATCGTCGTACCTAAATCCACTCATCATGCTGCTACTAACCTTACGACATTGATTTCCTGGCTGAGTGATATTCCATTGTACATAAGGACCACAACTTCTTTATCCATTTTTCTCTTTCCTGGGATATTTAAGGTGGAATGAAGTGGAGGTCCTGGTCAACAGAGCAGCCCTAAACTTTGGGGTGCTTGTGTCTTGCTGATTTTTAATTTTCCCAATTTATACCCCCATGAGTGGAAGTGCCCTATGCTCTCTAAGCTGTGTTTTTCAGATGTTTCAGGACTCACCGGACACTTCTCCAGAGTGGCTCTTGACAATTTACATCCCGCCCATCAGTGTAGCAAGGCTCCCATTTCTCCATGGCCTGTCCTGCATTTCTGGTTTTGACACTTTTTTCAGCATGGCCCTTTTGACCGATGGGAAGCGAGACTTCTTTGTAGCGCTGATTTGCCTTTCCAGGTTGCTTGGTTGGCCAAAAAGGGCGTATGCGTTTTTTCCTGAATATATTCAGGAAAAAACACATACGCCCTTTTTGGCCAAGGGCATCATTGTCAACGTTTTGCCGCTTTTCATGTGCTTTAAAGGCGATTCGTATCTACCTCCTGAAATCTGTTTCCTGCAATTCTGCCTTGATTTCAAATCCTCTTCTTTGCCTTCCCTCAATATATTTGTGGACGAGAGTTATCATTTATAACTCTGCAGGTTTGTGAATTGCAGTGCCCTGAACCTCCATTTTACAACTCGTTTTTATGGGAGCTGGCCGCAAAATCGCAGAATGGCTTCAGGCCCTGTTCTGGTTCCGGGGGGCAGGCTGAGCCTGTGGTTGATTCTTCTTTCTGATGGGAAAATAGAGTGACCTGTGCCTGTCCCAACACCAAGAGCTAGTCTCTCGTTGGTTCCACGTCTTCCCGTTTATCCTCAGGACAAATTGCAACCTGTATGGAACAGGAGGTTAAAGGTGCTGATGCTCCAAGTAGGGGGCTTGCTAGTAAAGAGGCTGGAATGGCGAACCCGGGCACAAGGAGATGAGAAATGAGGTGCGTTTTAGAAACCTTTCCCCATCACACGGTGTACCATCTTCTGGGTTTCTCATGCATGTTTTTGATGTAGGAAGATGCCCTTGAACCTGGAGATTTGGGACCCATGCGATGGGTACCACGCAGTATTACTTTAAAGGGTCTGCGTTTGCTCACCCAACCTCACCAAACCTCTCAGCCCCAAGAGTGTCCACCTTATGTCTCATCCAGCTGTGCGTCTAGATATGGTCAATCCAGGTTGCATCACAGCCCCTGAACGCATTGTGTAAGAATTTCTCTCTCTTTCACTGTCTTTGTTTCATGGGTGTTTCAAAGTAATTTATTTTTATAATGGGGTTTAGCTGCTTTTCACTGCTGTGTTTATGCCGCTTTACACCCACTTGACACACTAACAGAGAGATATCAATACATAGGTTTTACGATTATTATTAGTCAGATATATTCTTGTGTGGTGAATAGGGCGTGTTGAGTCCAGTTCCCTGAGCAAGGAGTAGGTCTTGTCTATTACATATTGGGATTATGGAACGGTATCTGAGCTAATTTGATACCCTTGTTTTATGTATCACCCCACCTCACCTTTCCCGTTAAGCAGCCATAGTGTGTTTTCTGCATGTGTGACTCTGTTCTGTTTTGTAATTCAGTTCAAGTGTAACCGTTTTTACATTCCCTCTATCAGTGATACCTTATGAGAAGTGTCCTTTTCTGTGTGACTTATTTCACTTAGAATCGTCGTACCTAAATCCACTCATCATGCTGCTACTAACCTTACGACATTGATTTCCTGGCTGAGTGATATTCCATTGTACATAAGGACCACAACTTCTTTATCCATTTTTCTCTTTCCTGGGATATTTAAGGTGGAATGAAGTGGAGGTCCTGGTCAACAGAGCAGCCCTAAACTTTGGGGTGCTTGTGTCTTGCTGATTTTTAATTTTCCCAATTTATACCCCCATGAGTGGAAGTGCCCTATGCTCTCTAAGCTGTGTTTTTCAGATGTTTCAGGACTCACCGGACACTTCTCCAGAGTGGCTCTTGGCAATTTACATCCCGCCCATCAGTGTAGCAAGGCTCCCATTTCTCCATGGCCTGTCCTGCATTTCTGGTTTTGACACTTTTTTCAGCATGGCCCTTTTGACCGATGGGAAGCGAGACTTCTTTGTAGCGCTGATTTGCCTTTCCAGGTTCCTTGGTTGGACAGAAGGGCGTATGCGTTTTTTCCTGAATATATTCAGGAAAAAACGCATACGCCCTTTTTGGCCAAGGGCATCATTGTCAACGTTTTGCCGCTTTTCATGTGCTTTAAAGGCGATTCGTATCTACCTCCTGAAATCTGTTTCCTGCAATTCTGCCTTGATTTCAAATCCTCTTCTTTGCCTTCCCTCAATATATTTGTGGACGAGAGTTATCATTTATAACTCTGCAGGTTTGTGAATTGCAGTGCCCTGAACCTCCATTTTACAACTCGTTTTTATGGGAGCTGGCCGCAAAATCGCAGAATGGCTTCAGGCCCTGTTCTGGTTCCGGGGGGCAGGCTGAGCCTGTGGTTGATTCTTCTTTCTGATGGGAAAATAGAGTGACCTGTGCCTGTCCCAACACCAAGAGCTAGTCTCTCGTTGGTTCCACGTCTTCCCGTTTATCCTCAGGACAAATTGCAACCTGTATGGAACAGGAGGTTAAAGGTGCTGATGCTCCAAGTAGGGAGCTTGCTAGTAAAGCAGCTGGAATGGCGAACCCGGGCACAAGGAGATGAGAAATGAGGTGCGTTTTAGAAACCTTTCCCCATCACACGGTGTACCATCTTCTGGGTTTCTCATGCATGTTTTTGATGTAGGAAGATGCCCTTGAACCTGGAGATTTGGGACCCATGCGATGGGTACCACGCAGTATTACTTTAAAGGGTCTGCGTTTGCTCACCCAACCTCACCAAACCTCTCAGCCCCAAGAGTGTCCACCCTTATGTCTCATCCAGCTGTGCGTCTAGATATGGTCAATCCAGGTTGCATCACAGCCCCTGAACGCATTGTGTAAGAATTTCTCTCTCTTTCACTGTCTTTGTTTCATGGGTGTTTCAAAGTAATTTATTTTTATAATGGGGTTTAGCTGCTTTTCACTGCTGTGCTTATGCCGCTTTACACCCACTTGACACACTAACAGAGAGATATCAATACATAGGTTTTACGATTATTATTAGTCAGATATATTCTTGTGCGGTGAATAGGGCGTGTTGAGTCCAGTTCTCTGAGCAAGGAGTAGGTCTTGTCTATTACATATTGGGTTTATGGAACGGTATGTGAGCTAATTTGATACCCTTGTTTTATGTATCACCCCACCTCACCTTTCCCGTTAAGCAGCCATAGTGTGTTTTCTGCATGTGTGACTCTGTTCTGTTTTGTAATTCAGTTCAAGTGTAACGGTTTTTACATTCCCTCTATCAGTGATACCTTATGAGAAGTGTCCTTTTCTGTGTGACTTATTTCACTTAGAATCGTCGTACCTAAATCCACTCATCATGCTGCTACTAACCTTACGACATTGATTTCCTGGCTGAGTGATATTCCATTGTACATAAGGACCACAACTTCTTTATCCATTTTTCTCTTTCCTGGGATATTTAAGGTGGAATGAAGTGGAGGTCCTGGTCAACAGAGCAGCCCTAAACTTTGGGGTGCTTGTGTCTTGCTGATTTTTAATTTTCCCAATTTATACCCCCATGAGTGGAAGTGCCCTATGCTCTCTAAGCTGTGTTTTTCAGATGTTTCAGGACTCACCGGACACTTCTCCAGAGTGGCTCTTGACAATTTACATCCCGCCCATCAGTGTAGCAAGGCTCCCATTTCTCCATGGCCTGTCCTGCATTTCTGGTTTTGACACTTTTTTCAGCATGGCCCTTTTGACCGATGGGAAGCGAGACTTCTTTGTAGCGCTGATTTGCCTTTCCAGGTTGCTTGGTTGGCCAAAAAGGGCGTATGCGTTTTTTCCTGAATATATTCAGGAAAAAACACATACGCCCTTTTTGGCCAAGGGCATCATTGTCAACGTTTTGCCGCTTTTCATGTGCTTTAAAGGCGATTCGTATCTACCTCCTGAAATCTGTTTCCTGCAATTCTGCCTTGATTTCAAATCCTCTTCTTTGCCTTCCCTCAATATATTTGTGGACGAGAGTTATCATTTATAACTCTGCAGGTTTGTGAATTGCAGTGCCCTGAACCTCCATTTTACAACTCGTTTTTATGGGAGCTGGCCGCAAAATCGCAGAATGGCTTCAGGCCCTGTTCTGGTTCCGGGGGGCAGGCTGAGCCTGTGGTTAATTCTTCTTTCTGATGGGAAAATAGAGTGACCTGTGCCTGTCCCAACACCAAGAGCTAGTCTCTCCTTGGTTCCACGTCTTCCCGTTTATCCTCAGGACAAATTGCAACCTGTATGGAACAGGAGGTTAAAGGTGCTGATGCTCCAAGTAGGGAGATTGCTAGTAAAGCGGCTGGAATGGCGAACCCGGGCACAAGGAGATGAGAAATGAGCTGCGTTTTAGAAACCTTTCCCCATCACACGGTGTACCATCTTCTGGGTTTCTCATGCATGTTTTTGATGTAGGAAGGTGCCCTTGAACCTGGAGATTTGGGACCCATGCGATGGGTACCACGCAGTATTACTTTAAAGGGTCTGCGTTTGCTCACCCAACCTCACCAAACCTCTCAGCCCCAAGAGTGTCCACCCTTATGTCTCATCCAGCTGTGCGTCTAGATATGGTCAATCCAGGTTGCATCACAGCCCCTGAACGCATTGTGTAAGAATTTCTCTCTCTTTCACTGTCTTTGTTTCATGGGTGTTTCAAAGTAATTTATTTTTATAATGGGGTTTAGCTGCTTTTCACTGCTGTGTTTATGCGGCTTTACACCCACTTGACACACTAACAGAGAGATATCAATACATAGGTTTTACGATTATTATTAGTCAGATATATTCTTGTGCGGTGAATAGGGCGTGTTGAGTCCAGTTCTCTGAGCAAGGAGTAGGTCTTGTGTATTACATATTGGGTTTATGGAACGGTATCTGAGCTAATTTGATACCCTTGTTTTATGTATCACCCCACCTCACCTTTCCCGTTAAGCAGCCATAGTGTGTTTTCTGCATGTGTGACTCTGTTCTGTTTTGTAATTCAGTTCAAGTGTAACGGTTTTTACATTCCCTCTATCAGTGATACCTTATGAGAAGTGTCCTTTTCTGTGTGACTTATTTCACTTAGAATCGTCGTACCTAAATCCACTCATCATGCTGCTACTAACCTTACGACATTGATTTCCTGGCTGAGTGATATTCCATTGTACATAAGGACCACAACTTCTTTATCCATTTTTCTCTTTCCTGGGATATTTAAGGTGGAATGAAGTGGAGGTCCTGGTCAACAGAGCAGCCCTAAACTTTGGGGTGCTTGTGTCTTGCTGATTTTTAATTTTCCCAATTTATACCCCCATGAGTGGAAGTGCCCTATGCTCTCTAAGCTGTGTTTTTCAGATGTTTCAGGACTCACCGGACACTTCTCCAGAGTGGCTCTTGGCAATTTACATCCCGCCCATCAGTGTAGCAAGGCTCCCATTTCTCCATGGCCTGTCCTGCATTTCTGGTTTTGACACTTTTTTCAGCATGGCCCTTTTGACCGATGGGAAGCGAGACTTCTTTGTAGCGCTGATTTGCCTTTCCAGGTTGCTTGGTTGGCCAAAAAGGGCGTATGCGTTTTTTCCTGAATATATTCAGGAAAAAACGCATACGCCCTTTTTGGCCAAGGGCATCAATGTCAACGTTTTGCCGCTTTTCATGTGCTTTAAAGGCGATTCGTATCTACCTCCTGAAATCTGTTTCCTGCAATTCTGCCTTGATTTCAAATCCTCTTCTTTGCCTTCCCTCAATATATTTGTGGACGAGAGTTATCATTTATAACTCTGCAGGTTTGTGAGTTGCAGTGCCCTGAACCTCCATTTTACAACTCGTTTTTATGGGAGCTGGCCGCAAAATCGCAGAATGGCTTCAGGCCCTGTTCTGGTTCCGGGGGTCAGGCTGAGCCTGTGGTTAATTCTTCTTTCTGATGGGAAAATAGAGTGACCTGTGCCTGTCCCAACACCAAGAGCTAGTCTCTCGTTGGTTCCACGTCTTCCCGTTTATCCTCAGGACAAATTGCAACCTGTACGGAACAGGAGGTTAAAGGTGCTGATGCTCCAAGTAGGGAGCTTGCTAGTAAAGCGGCTGGAATGGCGAACCCGGGCACAAGGAGATGAGAAATGAGGTGCGTTTTAGAAACCTTTCCCCATCACACGGTGTACCATCTTCTGGGTTTCTCATGCATGTTTTTGATGTAGGAAGATGCCCTTGAACCTGGAGATTTGGGACCCATGCGATGGGTACCACGCAGTATAACTTTAAAGGGTCTGCGTTTGCTAACCCAACCTCACCAAACCTCTCAGCCCCAAGAGTGTCCACCCTTATGTCTCATCCAGCTGTGCGTCTAGATATGGTCAATCCAGGTTGCATCACAGCCCCTGAACGCATTGTGTAAGAATTTCTCTCTCTTTCACTGTCTTTGTTTCATGGGTGTTTCAAAGTAATTTATTTTTATAATGGGGTTTAGCTGCTTTTCACTGCTGTGTTTATGCCGCTTTACACCCACTTGACACACTAACAGAGAGATATCAATACATAGGTTTTACGATTATTATTAGTCAGATATATTCTTGTGCGGTGAATAGGGCGTGTTGAGTCCAGTTCTCTGAGCAAGGAGTAGGTCTTGTCTATTACATATTGGGATTATGGAACGGTATCTGAGCTAATTTGATACCCTTGTTTTATGTATCACCCCACCTCACCTTTCCCGTTAAGCAGCCATAGTGTGTTTTCTGCATGTGTGACTCTGTTCTGTTTTGTAATTCAGTTCAAGTGTAACGGTTTTTACATTCCCTCTATCAGTGATACCTTATGAGAAGTGTCCTTTTCTGTGTGACTTATTTCACTTAGAATCGTCATACCTAAATCCACTCATCATGCTGCTACTAACCTTACGACATTGATTTCCTGGCTGAGTGATATTCCATTGTACATAAGGACCACAACTTCTTTATCCATTTTTCTCTTTCCTGGGATATTTAAGGTGGAATGAAGTGGAGGTCCTGGTCAACAGAGCAGCCCTAAACTTTGGGGTGCTTGTGTCTTGCTGATTTTTAATTTTCCCAATTTATACCCCCATGAGTGGAAGTGCCCTATGCTCTCTAAGCTGTGTTTTTCAGATGTTTCAGGACTCACCGGACACTTCTCCAGAGTGGCTCTTGGCAATTTACATCCCGCCCATCAGTGTAGCAAGGCTCCCATTTCTCCATGGCCTGTCCTGCATTTCTGGTTTTGACACTTTTTTCAGCATGGCCCTTTTGACCGATGGGAAGCGAGACTTCTTTGTAGCGCTGATTTGCCTTTCCAGGTTGCTTGGTTGGCCAAAAAGGGGGTATGCGTTTTTTCCTGAATATATTCAGGAAAAAACGCATACGCCCTTTTTGGCCAAGGGCATCATTGTCAACGTTTTGCCGCTTTTCATGTGCTTAAAGGCAATTCGTATCTACCTCCTGAAATCTGTTTCCTGCAATTCTGCCTTGATTTCAAATCCTCTTCTTTGCCTTCCCTCAATATATTTGTGGACGAGAGTTATCATTTATAACTCTGCAGGTTTGTGAATTGCAGTGCCCTGAACCTCCATTTTACAACTCGTTTTTATGGGAGCTGGCCGCAAAATCGCAGAATGGCTTCAGGCCCTGTTCTGGTTCCGGGGGTCAGGCTGAGCCTGTGGTTAATTCTTCTTTCTGATGGGAAAATAGAGTGACCTGTGCCTGTCCCAACACCAAGAGCTAGTCTCTCGTTGGTTCCACGTCTTCCCGTTTATCCTCAGGACAAATTGCAACCTGTACGGAACAGGAGGTTAAAAGTGCTGATGCTCCAAGTAGGGAGCTTGCTAGTAAAGCGGCTGGAATGGCGAACCCGGGCACAAGGAGATGAGAAATGAGGTGCGTTTTAGAAACATTTCCCCATCACACGATGTACCATCTTCTGGGTTTCTCATGCATGTTTTTGATGTAGGAAGATGCCCTTGAACCTGGAGATTTGGGACCCATGCGATGGGTACCACGCAGTATTACTTTAAAGGGTCTGCGTTTGCTCACCCAACCTCACCAAACCTCTTATCCCCAAGAGTGTCCACCCTTATGTCTCATCCAGCTGTGGGTCTAGATATGGTCAATCTAGGTTGCATCACAGCCCCTGAACGCATTGTGTAAGAATTTCTCTCTCTTTCACTGTCTTTGTTTCATGGGTGTTTCAAAGTAATTTATTTTTATAATGGGGTTTAGCTGCTTTTCACTGCTGTGTTTATGCCACTTTACACCCACTTGACACACTAACAGAGAGATATCAATACATAGGTTTTACGATTATTATTAGTCAGATATATTCTTGTGCGGTGAATAGGGCGTGTTGAGTCCAGTTCTCTGAGCAAGGAGTAGGTCTTGTGTATTACATATTGGGTTTATGGAACGGTATCTGAGCTAATTTGATACCCTTGTTTTATGTATCACCCCACCTCACCTTTCCCGTTAAGCAGCCATAGTGTGTTTTCTGCATGTGTGACTCTGTTCTGTTTTGTAATTCAGTTCAAGTGTAACGGTTTTTACATTCCCTCTATCAGTGATACCTTATGAGAAGTGTCCTTTTCTGTGTGACTTATTTCACTTAGAATCGTCGTACCTAAATCCACTCATCATGCTGCTACTAACCTTACGACATTGATTTCCTGGCTGAGTGATATTCCATTGTACATAAGGACCACAACTTCTTTATCCATTTTTCTCTTTCCTGGGATATTTAAGGTGGAATGAAGTGGAGGTCCTGGTCAACAGAGCAGCCCTAAACTTTGGGGTGCTTGTGTCTTGCTGATTTTTAATTTTCCCAATTTATACCCCCATGAGTGGAAGTGCCCTATGCTCTCTAAGCTGTGTTTTTCAGATATTTCAGGACTCACCGGACACTTCTCCAGAGTGGCTCTTGGCAATTTACATCCCGCCCATCAGTGTAGCAAGGCTCCCATTTCTCCATGGCCTGTCCTGCATTTCTGGTTTTGACACTTTTTTCAGCATGGCCCTTTTGACCGATGGGAAGCGAGACTTCTTTGTAGCGCTGATTTGCCTTTCCAGGTTGCTTGGTTGGCCAAAAAGGGCGTATGCGTTTTTTCCTGAATATATTCAGGAAAAAACGCATACGCCCTTTTTGGCCAAGGGCATCATTGTCAACGTTTTGCCGCTTTTCATGTGCTTTAAAGGCGATTCGTATCTACCTCCTGAAATCTGTTTCCTGCAATTCTGCCTTGATTTCAAATCCTCTTCTTTGCCTTCCCTCAATATATTTGTGGACGAGAGTTATCATTTATAACTCTGCAGGTTTGTGAATTGCAGTGCCCTGAACCTCCATTTTACAACTCGTTTTTATGGGAGCTGGCCGCAAAATCGCAGAATGGCTTCAGGCCCTGTTCTGGTTCCGGGGGGCAGGCTGAGCCTGTGGTTGATTCTTCTTTCTGATGGGAAAATAGAGTGACCTGTGCCTGTCCCAACACCAAGAGCTAGTCTCTCGTTGGTTCCACGTCTTCCCGTTTATCCTCAGGACAAATTGCAACCTGTATGGAACAGGAGGTTAAAGGTGCTGATGCTCCAAGTAGGGGGCTTGCTAGTAAAGAGGCTGGAATGGCGAACCCGGGCACAAGGAGATGAGAAATGAGGTGCGTTTTAGAAACCTTTCCCCATCACACGGTGTACCATCTTCTGGGTTTCTCATGCATGTTTTTGATGTAGGAAGATGCCCTTGAACCTGGAGATTTGGGACCCATGCGATGGGTACCACGCAGTATTACTTTAAAGGGTCTGCGTTTGCTCACCCAACCTCACCAAACCTCTCAGCCCCAAGAGTGTCCACCTTATGTCTCATCCAGCTGTGCGTCTAGATATGGTCAATCCAGGTTGCATCACAGCCCCTGAAAGCATTGTGTAAGAATTTCTCTCTCTTTCACTGTCTTTGTTTCATGGGTGTTTCAAAGTAATTTATTTTTATAATGGGGTTTAGCTGCTTTTCACTGCTGTGTTTATGCCGCTTTACACCCACTTGACACACTAACAGAGAGATATCAATACATAGGTTTTACGATTATTATTAGTCAGATATATTCTTGTGTGGTGAATAGGGCGTGTTGAGTCCAGTTCCCTGAGCAAGGAGTAGGTCTTGTCTATTACATATTGGGATTATGGAACGGTATCTGAGCTAATTTGATACCCTTGTTTTATGTATCACCCCACCTCACCTTTCCCGTTAAGCAGCCATAGTGTGTTTTCTGCATGTGTGACTCTGTTCTGTTTTGTAATTCAGTTCAAGTGTAACCGTTTTTACATTCCCTCTATCAGTGATACCTTATGAGAAGTGTCCTTTTCTGTGTGACTTATTTCACTTAGAATCGTCGTACCTAAATCCACTCATCATGCTGCTACTAACCTTACGACATTGATTTCCTGGCTGAGTGATATTCCATTGTACATAAGGACCACAACTTCTTTATCCATTTTTCTCTTTCCTGGGATATTTAAGGTGGAATGAAGTGGAGGTCCTGGTCAACAGAGCAGCCCTAAACTTTGGGGTGCTTGTGTCTTGCTGATTTTTAATTTTCCCAATTTATACCCCCATGAGTGGAAGTGCCCTATGCTCTCTAAGCTGTGTTTTTCAGATGTTTCAGGACTCACCGGACACTTCTCCAGAGTGGCTCTTGGCAATTTACATCCCGCCCATCAGTGTAGCAAGGCTCCCATTTCTCCATGGCCTGTCCTGCATTTCTGGTTTTGACACTTTTTTCAGCATGGCCCTTTTGACCGATGGGAAGCGAGACTTCTTTGCAGCGCTGATTTGCCTTTCCAGGTTGCTTGGTTGGCCAAAAAGGGCGTATGCGTTTTTTCCTGAATATATTCAGGAAAAAACGCATACGCCCTTTTTGGCCAAGGGCATCATTGTCAACGTTTTGCCGCTTTTCATGTGCTTTAAAGGCGATTCGTATCTACCTCCTGAAATCTGTTTCCTGCAATTCTGCCTTGATTTCAAATCCTCTTCTTTGCCTTCCCTCAATATATTTGTGGACGAGAGTTATCATTTATAACGCTGCAGGTTTGTGAATTGCAGTGCCCTGAACCTCCATTTTACAACTCGTTTTTATGGGAGCTGGCCGCAAAATCGCAGAATGGCTTCAGGCCCTGTTCTGGTTCCGGGGGGGCAGGCTGAGCCTGTGGTTAATTCTTCTTTCTGATGGGAAAATAGAGTGACCTGTGCCTGTCCCAACACCAAGAGCTAGTCTCTCGTTGGTTCCACGTCTTCCCGTTTATCCTCAGGACAAATTGCAACCTGTATGGAACAGGAGGTTAAAGGTGCTGATGCTCCAAGTAGGGAGCTTGCTAGTAAAGCGGCTGGAATGGCGAACCCGGGCACAAGGAGATGAGAAATGAGGTGCGTTTTAGAAACCTTTCCCCATCACACGGTATACCATCTTCTGGGTTTCTCATGCATGTTTTTGATGTAGGAAGATGCCCTTGAACCTGGAGATTTGGGACCCATGCGATGGGTACCACGCAGTATTACTTTAAAGGGTCTGCGTTTGCTCACCCAACCTCACCAAACCTCTCAGCCCCAAGAGTGTCCACCCTTATGTCTCATCCAGCTGTGCGTCTAGATATGGTCAATCCAGGTTGCATCACAGCCCCTGAACGCATTGTGTAAGAATTTCTCTCTCTTTCACTGTCTTTGTTTCATGGGTGTTTCAAAGTAATTTATTTTTATAATGGGGTTTAGCTGCTTTTCACTGCTGTGTTTATGCCGCTTTACACCCACTTGACACACTAACAGAGAGATATCAATACATAGGTTTTACGATTATTATTAGTCAGATATATTCTTGTGCGGTGAATAGGGCGTGTTGAGTCCAGTTCTCTGAGCAAGGAGTAGGTCTTGTCTATTACATATTGGGTTTATGGAACGGTATCTGAGCTAATTTGATACCCTTGTTTTATGTATCACCCCACCTCACCTTTCCCGTTAAGCAGCCATAGTGTGTTTTCTGCATGTGTGACTCTGTTCTGTTTTGTAATTCAGTTCAAGTGTAACGGTTTTTACATTCCCTCTATCAGTGATACCTTATGAGAAGTGTCCTTTTCTGTGTGACTTATTTCACTTAGAATCGTCGTACCTAAATCCACTCATCATGCTGCTACTAACCTTACGACATTGATTTCCTGGCTGAGTGATATTCCATTGTACATAAGGACCACAACTTCTTTATCCATTTTTCTCTTTCCTGGGATATTTAAGGTGGAATGAAGTGGAGGTCCTGGTCAACAGAGCAGCCCTAAACTTTGGGGTGCTTGTGTCTTGCTGATTTTTAATTTTCCCAATTTATACCCCCATGAGTGGAAGTGCCCTATGCTCTCTAAGCTGTGTTTTTCAGATGTTTCAGGACTCACCGGACACTTCTCCAGAGTGGCTCTTGACAATTTACATCCCGCCCATCAGTGTAGCAAGGCTCCCATTTCTCCATGGCCTGTCCTGCATTTCTGGTTTTGACACTTTTTTCAGCATGGCCCTTTTGACCGATGGGAAGCGAGACTTCTTTGTAGCGCTGATTTGCCTTTCCAGGTTGCTTGGTTGGCCAAAAAGGGCGTATGCGTTTTTTCCTGAATATATTCAGGAAAAAACACATACGCCCTTTTTGGCCAAGGGCATCATTGTCAACGTTTTGCCGCTTTTCATGTGCTTTAAAGGCGATTCGTATCTACCTCCTGAAATCTGTTTCCTGCAATTCTGCCTTGATTTCAAATCCTCTTCTTTGCCTTCCCTCAATATATTTGTGGACGAGAGTTATCATTTATAACTCTGCAGGTTTGTGAATTGCAGTGCCCTGAACCTCCATTTTACAACTCGTTTTTATGGGAGCTGGCCGCAAAATCGCAGAATGGCTTCAGGCCCTGTTCTGGTTCCGGGGGTCAGGCTGAGCCTGTGGTTAATTCTTCTTTCTGATGGGAAAATAGCGTGACCTGTGCCTGTCCCAACACCAAGAGCTAGTCTCTCCTTGGTTCCACGTCTTCCCGTTTATCCTCAGGACAAATTGCAACCTGTATGGAACAGGAGGTTAAAGGTGCTGATGCTCCAAGTAGGGAGCTTGCTAGTAAAGCGGCTGGAATGGCGAACCCGGGCACAAGGAGATGAGAAATGAGGTGCGTTTTAGAAACCTTTCCCCATCACACGGTGTACCATCTTCTGGGTTTCTCATGCATGTTTTTGATGTAGGAAGATGCCCTTGAACCTGGAGATTTGGGACCCATGCGATGGGTACCACGCAGTATTACTTTAAAGGGTCTGCGTTTGCTCACCCAACCTCACCAAACCTCTCAGCCCCAAGAGTGTCCACCCTTATGTCTCATCCAGCTGTGCGTCTAGATATGGTCAATCCAGGTTGCATCACAGCCCCTGAATGCATTGTGTAAGAATTTCTCTCTCTTTCACTGTCTTTGTTTCATGGGTGTTTCAAAGTAATTTATTTTTATAATGGGGTTTAGCTGCTTTTCACTGCTGTGTTTATGCCGCTTTACACCCACTTGACACACTAACAGAGAGATATCAATACATAGGTTTTACGATTATTATTAGTCAGATATATTCTTGTGCGGTGAATAGGGCGTGTTGAGTCCAGTTCTCTGAGCAAGGAGTAGGTCTTGTCTATTACATATTGGGTTTATGGAACGGTATCTGAGCTAATTTGATACCCTTGTTTTATGTATCACCCCACCTCACCTTTCCCGTTAAGCAGCCATAGTGTGTTTTCTGCATGTGTGACTCTGTTCTGTTTTGTAATTCAGTTCAAGTGTAACGGTTTTTACATTCCCTCTATCAGTGATACCTTATGAGAAGTGTCCTTTTCTGTGTGACTTATTTCACTTAGAATCGTCGTACCTAAATCCACTCATCATGCTGCTACTAACCTTACGACATTGATTTCCTGGCTGAGTGATATTCCATTGTACATAAGGACCACAACTTCTTTATCCATTTTTCTCTTTCCTGGGATATTTAAGGTGGAATGAAGTGGAGGTCCTGGTCAACAGAGCAGCCCTAAACTTTGGGGTGCTTGTGTCTTGCTGATTTTTAATTTTCCCAATTTATACCCCCATGAGTGGAAGTGCCCTATGCTCTCTAAGCTGTGTTTTTCAGATGTTTCAGGACTCACCGGACACTTCTCCAGAGTGGCTCTTGGCAATTTACATCCCGCCCATCAGTGTAGCAAGGCTCCCATTTCTCCATGGCCTGTCCTGCATTTCTGGTTTTGACACTTTTTTCAGCATGGCCCTTTTGACCGATGGGAAGCGAGACTTCTTTGTAGCGCTGATTTGCCTTTCCAGGTTGCTTGGTTGGCCAAAAAGGGCGTATGCGTTTTTTCCTGAATATATTCAGGAAAAAACACATACGCCCTTTTTGGCCAAGGGCATCATTGTCAACGTTTTGCCGCTTTTCATGTGCTTTAAAGGCGATTCGTATCTACCTCCTGAAATCTGTTTCCTGCAATTCTGCCTTGATTTCAAATCCTCTTCTTTGCCTTCCCTCAATATATTTGTGGACGAGAGTTATCATTTATAACTCTGCAGGTTTGTGAATTGCAGTGCCCTGAACCTCCATTTTACAACTCGTTTTTATGGGAGCTGGCCGCAAAATCGCAGAATGGCTTCAGGCCCTTTTCTGGTTCCGGGGGGCAGGCTGAGCCTGTGGTTAATTCTTCTTTCTGATGGGAAAATAGAGTGACCTGTGCCTGTCCCAACACCAAGAGCTAGTCTCTCGTTGGTTCCACGTCTTCCCGTTTATCCTCAGGACAAATTGCAACCTGTATGGAACAGGAGGTTAAAGGTGCTGATGCTCCAAGTAGGGAGCTTGCTAGTAAAGCGGCTGGAATGGCGAACCCGGGCACAAGGAGATGAGAAATGAGGTGCGTTTTAGAAACCTTTCCCCATCACACGGTGTACCATCTTCTGGGTTTCTCATGCATGTTTTTGATGTAGGAAGATGCCCTTGAACCTGGAGATTTGGGACCCATGCGATGGGTACCACGCAGTATTACTTTAAAGGGTCTGCGTTTGCTCACCCAACCTCACCAAACCTCTCAGCCCCAAGAGTGTCCACCCTTATGTCTCATCCAGCTGTGGGTCTAGATATGGTCAATCCAGGTTGCATCACAGCCCCTGAACGCATTGTGTAAGAATTTCTCTCTCTTTCACTGTCTTTGTTTCATGGGTGTTTCAAAGTAATTTATTTTTATAATGGGGTTTAGCTGCTTTTCACTGCTGTGTTTATGCCGCTTTACACCCACTTGACACACTAACAGAGAGATATCAATACATAGGTTTTACGATTATTATTAGTCAGATATATTCTTGTGCGGTGAATAGGGCGTGTTGAGTCCAGTTCTCTGAGCAAGGAGTAGGTCTTGTCTATTACATATTGGGTTTATGGAACGGTATCTGAGCTAATTTGATACCCTTGTTTTATGTATCACCCCACCTCACCTTTCCCGTTAAGCAGCCATAGTGTGTTTTCTGCATGTGTGACTCTGTTCTGTTTTGTAATTCAGTTCAAGTGTAATGGTTTTTACATTCCCTCTATCAGTGATACCTTATGAGAAGTGTCCTTTTCTGTGTGACTTATTTCACTTAGAATCGTCGTACCTAAATCCACTCATCGTGCTGCTACTAACCTTACGACATTGATTTCATGGCTGAGTGATATTCCATTGTACATAAGGACCACAACTTCTTTATCCATTTTTCTCTTTCCTGGGATATTTAAGGTGGAAAGAAGTGGAGGTCCTGGTCAACAGAGCAGCCCTCAACTTTGGGGTGCTTGTGTCTTGCTGATTTTTAATTTTCCCAATTTATACCCCCATGAGTGGAAGTGCCCTATGCTCTCTAAGCTGTGTTTTTCAGATGTTTCAGGACTCACCGGACACTTCTCCAGAGTGGCTCTTGACAATTTACATCCCGCCCATCAGTGTAGCAAGGCTCCCATTTCTCCATGGCCTGTCCTGCATTTCTGGTTTTGACACTTTTTTCAGCATGGCCCTTTTGACCGATGGGAAGCGAGACTTCTTTGTAGCGCTGATTTGCCTTTCCAGGTTGCTTGGTTGGCCAAAAAGGGCGTATGCGTTTTTTCCTGAATATATTCAGGAAAAAACACATACGCCCTTTTTGGCCAAGGGCATCATTGTCAACGTTTTGCCGCTTTTCATGTGCTTTAAAGGCGATTCGTATCTACCTCCTGAAATCTGTTTCCTGCAATTCTGCCTTGATTTCAAATCC